>NW_011967156.1:0-21450 GCF_000949405.1 Vollenhovia emeryi | reverse complement strand
GAGAGAGAGAGAGAAAGAGAGAATGTTTAGGACGAAGAAGTAGGAAAGAAAATTATTTTCAATCAAAAGAACGCTCGTAATATTTCATCCGTGCTTGGGGAAATTGAAAAACTGTTCCGCCACCCTTTGCCACGCTCCCTCCGTGCTCCATGTAAATAAATCCGCTTCGCCGTCTGCCGTTGAGATGACGACGGGCCATAGTGGGTGGGGACAAATAAAATTTGCGCGGGGGTGCGTCTTGTCGTCCCGGCCGATAAAACCCTCGTTGGAGCGTCCGCCCGCCAATCCCGTGCGCGTCTGATAGTCACGTCCAACACGCGTCTCGGCTCGCCATTGGCCGCAAACCCGCCCAGGGGTTGGTATCGATCATCCCTCACGCAGGCCCGACGCTTTTCATATATAAAGCGGCCTCCCCAGGGACATCGTCAATAGTTGAAATTCGCGTATTCTCCGTACGGACACTGTCGTCCGAGCGATCAATCAATCGATTAATTGTAGCCAGATCAATTGAGAGATCGAGAAATCGTCGCGAAACCTGTCGCGAGTCAGCGTGCGATGAAAGAATTCCGAGAAGAAGAAGAATTTGGGAAAAAGATATAAGGGAAAAAAAATCGAGTCACATTTAGTGGCTATTAGTTGATTCGTGAAGTACAATCTTGCGGGGGATAACGACGACGACGAATGAGATTGTGAAAACGTGCATCATGGCGAATCATCATCCGTCGTACGACTTTGAGGACAGGAGCCAGAGGATCCGCCATCGGGTCGGCACCGCGTCGAGACCAGCAGATTCCACTGTGGCTTGTACCAGGTACTAGCTCACTTTCTTTTTCGGCTGTGGTCAATCGCATTGACTAATTTCAGAAATCTCTTATTCGGTACAATTAAATAATTAACTTTTACGCAATTAATTATAATAAAGAGTGGCGTTCTATTTATTGTAATATGCCGACATTTCTAATTGCGATTTCTTATAACGTTCGGCAATCATAAATATTAACGATATCGGATAATAAGATTTGTAGCGAAAGAAGAATATTGAAATCGTTATTTAAATTCCTATTCACTTTAAAGAACACGCTAATAAAGAATTAACTGGATTTTTTATCAATATGAGATATTTCCTTTCAGAAAGATATGTTGAAAGTATTTAATATCTTAAACAGAATGATTCCTTTCACTTATGTATAATTCGCTACTTGTGTGCGATTTCTTTAATAAGGGACGAACATTTTTCCTCGCCCCCATTTACTACGCGATAAAAAATTTATTAGGTAACTCACAATCAGTCTACAATTTGGTCTACAAAACTAAGAAAGTTAACAATATGTAAATAAGTCCTGCATTAAACAAAGCAAATTTGTGTAATTATTTTTTCTTTAGTGAAAATTAAATGGCAAAGTAATACGTATAATTGTACAATTTATACTGAATAAAGTTAAAGTCGTTTCTAATAGCAGAATATGTGTTTCCCAATAAATTGTAATAAAAAGGAAATAATAGAATTTTTAACATCACTTATATTACATGAATATATAATATAACAAATTTACCATATGATATTAATATAATCTAAAATCATGTTTCGTTAATATGCGATCAATTTAAACAACTTACTATAAATATTTTTTTTAAGTGCAAAAAGTGTCAGTTTTACTAGCTATAGTCAAAATTTTAATCATTAATACAAGACTTGCACACGTCAGAATATCGATATGCTTAGCAAATTTTATCTAATTTTATATTAAGGAATGATGGAGACGTCATTTTCCGTTATTACAATTACGAGTACAAAATTTGTAACAATTCTACAAACAAGTATCGAGTGGCACAAATGAGTAACGTAAACAAATTTTGTATTATAATTTTTCAGTACTCAATATTACGTGGGGCACAATAGCGATATCACTGAAGAAGATTTGGCAGAATTACCTTCATGCGTTTATGCGGGCAGGTCCACGCAGCATGTCACGCACACATCGCCACATACACATTCTCCTTTGCACTATCACATGCCAGTTTCAACGCCAGGTAATAAATGCTAAATAATGACAATAATGCGGTTATTTAATTAACGTTTCATGTTGTATAAACGTTTTGTCATATTATATAAACTCAGATCACGACGCAGAAATGAACGGCGTAGAAGAGGGTTATTATCCAAACGGTAGTCCTTATAGAATTCAAAGACACGCAGCTAATATTCGTGAGAGAAAACGTATGCTGAGGTAAGGAATTTCCAAAAGTAATTAGCAATAGAAGAACTAATCTAATCGAAACGAATATTTTACGAATTAGTCTATCTATGTGCAAAGATTTGAGATAATATCAGCAAAACAATAAATACTGAAATACATTGTATACAGAATATAAAACACATTGTAGAATCATTTCTAAAAGTAATTATAAGCAAGGTAAAAACTTATCGCTAAAATAATTCTAAAAAAAAAAATTGTTCAAAACTAATAATAAAATAAAATTAAAGCCGCGTACTTGCAGACCGTCGTTTGCTAAAGAAATCTGTTGTTTACGTTAACCGTTATATAATATTAACGTGAAACATTAATAACAAGTTAACTCGCAATGATGATGTATTGCAGAAAATCTGTAGACGCGTAAAATATTTCTCTCCTTTGTATTTTCCGCGTAAGATGCGCACGAGCGGATTGTCAGTGTGATTGCAATTTTTAGCAGCATCAACTCGGCTTTCGACGAGCTCCGGGTCCACGTGCCGACCTTTCCTTACGAAAAGAGGCTGTCGAAGATCGACACCTTGCGCCTGGCCATAGCATACATCGCACTCTTGCGCGAGGTTCTGGCGGCGAGGCTTGATCCTTTGACGTACGTTGAGAGGTGCCTTAGGGGTGAGATAAACGGCGAACGCGCCGAATGGAACACGAGCGGTACGTCTGTTTTCATAATTATCTCCGTATTTGAAAACTGTCACGACGAGCTAAAAATCATAAGCAGAAAAGTCAGAAATATGTCATAAATGGTCAAGTGATCGATGTACGCAGACTGTGACAAAAGTTACAACAATGATCTCCCAATAAATTAGAAAGACTATAGATTTCGTCTTCGCTTTGCATTAAACAATTTAATATCAAAGCATACAATTGCGCATTAAATATATATTAAGCATAATATTACGAACAATTGAAGGATTTTAATTTAATTAGAGGATTTTAATTCAATATTAAACTTAGTTGAATATCTTCTGCAGAGTGTCTTACTTAGAAATTAAGTCGCTTTCGGGTTTGAAAGGAAGATACTTTGGACAAGGTGATATTCCTTTTCTAAATTAGCAATGTACAGCTTTTTCAAATGCAGTCGAAATTTAGTGGAGCCAATTATTTCACGTTTATAAAATCAATCTTAAGAATTTCGCTTAAGCCACAAATTATCGAGGCATTAATTATTGCGACCATTATTGCAGATCTGACGGCACGCTTGTCCTGGATAAATTGGGAAAATTTAGGAGTGAACCCGAACCGTCGATCGGTGCTTACCACCCTCGCGCTGACAACCGACAATATGAATTGAATACTCTAACGAGGCACGCTTTGGCGACACTTCTTTTCTTTGTAAATACCTTTACGCCGAGACAGGGAGAGGGAGAGAAGAGAGGAAAATGCTAAACGCCTTTCCGCGATCTCGGTTTTAGTTTCATGTGCAATACGAATATTGTATTCAATATCTACGTGTACATGTAAAAGAACTAGCTAGTATAATTTAGTATTTGCTTTGAAATAAAATCGATGCTACTCGAGACTCCTGCGTGTACTCTCAACGACAATTTAGAAATTGCACATAGCGCTTTTATTTGAAATGCTGAAGCATTAGAATATCATTACGTTTGCCGTACCGCAAATTTTTTAAACATATTGATAGGCCGCGGTATAGAAAGATTCTTAGGTCTTTGGAAAGTTTCCGCAGCCAATCAGTGCTTAAAAAGTTTGTCGTACGGCAAATATATTGTAACAGTGCCTTCTTCCTTATTGCGCGGCACCTGCTCTCAATAGGATACTCTCTAAAGTTTTTGGAGTGAAAATAGAACCGTGGAGTGAATTATTTACTCTATTGAAGTGAATATTTCACTCCATGTTTCTATTTCCGAAACTTTAGAGAGTAGGAAAGCAAAGCGACCAGTATCAAACGAATTAGGGACTGCAAGACAGCGGTCACTGGACCTCGCAAAGGATGATGTTATTCGTCTGATGCAAACCTCCCTGTTTAAAATAATAGATAGAATATCATCAGATTACATTAGATTACATGCAATTTCAATGTAAATTAATAAGACTCTTATTTACAAATATTATCATATGCCTCGGTGGTCGAATTGGTGAGACGGCCGCCTAGAGTGTAGGGAGGTCCAGATTCAAACCCTGGCTGAGGTAATATCTTTCGCAATAAATTTTCTGTGTTAAGAACACATCGCCAGTCATGGTCGATTAGAAGCTTGATCATTGTTAGTTATTTGCTGGCGTCAAATAATGCTTGATGTTACAAAACATTGTCTTAAGAGTATAAGACGGCCATTTTGCTCAGACCCTAAGGACCTGAGCCAAAATGGCCGTCTTGTACTCTCAAGACAAAGTTTTATGTTTTAAATCTTTATCTTAAAGTAACGCACAATAACTGTCTTATGACTCAGGAATACAAGACAGCCATTCTGCTCAGGCCCTAACAGTGTCCTTCCGCCTAATGATACAAAAGCTCCACGTTCGCTAGACTGTCAATTCTTCCCGTCCATTGGGTTCGTGCGTGCGTGCGCGCAACGACGTGGTGAACCGTGAAATATCTGAACGGCGACACTGTCGTGACAGCCGATCAGTGCTTTGTTTTGCGAAAACATCTCTCATCCCGTCCGCGTCCCTGGAGCTTCTACTCTTCAGTTCCGATTGATATCGATCGCCTCGTCTACTCCGGGTAACGCTTACAATTTTATCGTACGTCCGACAAAGGGCCTTGGGAATTTCCCGAGAACTCGCCAACCCGCCTTCCAAAGTGTGAACTCCATATTTCTTTCGCAACAAAAAAAGACAAGCGTCCCCCGGTAAAAGACGCCGATAATATTTCACGCGGATCCCGTAACTCGGCCGAATCTACGGAGGGAAGCGAACGAAAACGCAAGGTACGCTTATTTCCTAAGCTGCACTTTTAAGATTATGTTTCACGTGTCGATTTTTACTCTTCTCCCATTTTTTATTCACGAACATGCAATTCTCATTCTAAATACAGCGCAGTAAAAGGTAGTCGATGTAAATTAAATAAGTTTGTCTTACAGCGATTTGCTGATTTATCGTAGAGCGAAAGATCTACTTGAAGTTAC
Source organism: Vollenhovia emeryi (assembly GCF_000949405.1). Lineage (NCBI taxonomy): Eukaryota > Metazoa > Arthropoda > Insecta > Hymenoptera > Formicidae > Vollenhovia > Vollenhovia emeryi. The sequence continues at coordinate 16,115 of NW_011967156.1, read as the reverse complement.
AGCGATTCAATCAAATATCAGAACAGTAAAAAGTTGGCGTAATAAATATTTATCTTTTAGGATTCAATATTATACGATATCATGGTACTTGTATACTAGAGCGCAGCCTACGAAAGACAACAAGTTGTGGGCACTTGAGGAAACATCCCTAGTAGCGCAGTGCATTGGCCGATGTTGTCCAACGTAAACCCAATATTGGCCACGGAATAAATGTAAATATTGCACTATAATAATTCTATAATATTAGATTTATATTGGATACGAGTTGGCCAGTATTTAACAATGTAATAAGAATATTGGTCTAATGTATTAATCTACTCTTCTAATCAGAATCCTTCAATGTCGCCAGCGGTAAATTAACGTCAGAGTTTTCTTGAGGCATATGCCTCGGTGGTCGAATTGAGTTGGACCAATATTGGGAATACTAGATTTACATTCTTTCCCAATATTGTGCCAATACATTGTGTTATTAGGGATGTCATTCCACAAAAGTGCCAGTGTTTAAAAAATCGACTGCAGAAAAATACGCTGCACGAGTAAATTAAAAAAAAAAGTACTCGCCAAGTATTACACAGTTTCATGGTTTTTAATTTTCTATGCGAGGTGAGATCCAATATTGTCCGGTGCTTTCAGAGCAAAATGAGCTCTGTTGAGCTGTTTCGTAAGAGTTTTCATATAATTCGCTAGCCTCTCGCGCTGTTACCACAGATATTTTGCCAAGACAGATTTTGCTAAACTTAATGTAAGCTGTAAAATGATTTAGATTAATGGAGGTACTGCGGAAGAACGCATTATCCGAGCAGTGCTCCTTCGATATCCAAGAGATTAAGGAAATACCCACGAAGAGCGATTCGTCGATTGGCGAGGACCAAAACGAGGATATCACTAAGAGATACGTTTCCTGTTACGATTTGATTGCGAGCTCGGCGCTGATGGATCAGGACAAAGAGTATCCTAGAAATGCGAAGACGATCGTGCTGGAGCAGAATCAAGCGAGCGATCGCGGCAGGGTTAACAATGTAAGTCGCCGTGTGATCGAGTTAAGCGACAATGACTCCAAGATGATCCTTCGGCGGCAATTTGGGGAGATGACAGAATGCAAGAATTCGAATATGCAAAGCGGCACAGGGAGTTGTGAAAATATGGAAATTCTGCAAAAGCTACCGCCGGACACAATCGTGATACGACAAAAGGCGAAGTCGGAGATGGAGGACAGCGACTACAGGGAGTCGAATAGTAACAGTGGCAGCTCGACTTCCGGCTGTGCGGATGTTAAAACGAAGGGGATTTCACGAGCTTTCAGAAACAAAACGTGAGCGGTATTAAAATATGCTTACGTAATAGACTCCTAAAAATTTATTACACTTGCCAGATAAAGGGGAATTAATTACACGAGATATGATTTATATATTATGTTCAAAATTTGTAACATTATTGCTTCACCTGTTTAGTCTGAAAACGATGGAGGTGAGACGAAATCCCATGCGAGTGTCCAAAAGAAATATGGCTGCGAATTTCTCACGACCTAAGCAACGACTGTTGGCCAACAGCAAGAAAGAGTTTTATTCAGATTACGAGGTCGGGAAACGCGTAAGATCGTCCACAATGCCGTACATGAACACTAGATCTGTTACTCGAAAGATGTACACCGTAGGTGCTACTTACCAGGCGCCTACCAAAAAAGATGAGACGGAATGGAAGGAGTGGCCCGTGCATGGAATGCACGAGAGACCGGTCTATCATCCTCAAGTAAAATTACCTTCCTCTATAATATAATGTCATTATTTATATTCTTCACTGTATTCGTTAAATTATATATTTGTTCTTGAAGAACTTGTAACTTACTAGTTGAATCTCATCAAAATTATTGAAGTCATAAACTATTAGAAAGTTTGCGTTGATTAACAATTTCTGAAATTCTTTTTGTCTTAGTCATGTAACTACATCAAAATGTCACGAAACTTTGCTGTTTTTTTATCCTGAAGCTATGTAACTTATTATGTTTTATCGATGTTAAATAAATAATGTATTTCAAAGAAATAAATAGAAAACTATAATTATATAATTTCAGTAACTGCACTCTATGATTTTTAGATAGACAACTTACTTTAGTAAAGTTTTCCTTTTGAAAAATTAGGAAAAAAATACATTTCTTAACAATTTTTACTAAAAAACAAGAAATCAACTTCACCTTCATGAAAGAATCTGAATGATCTTATTTAGTACATCATACATTTATCGATGTTAAATAAATAATGTATTTCAAAGAAATAAATAGAAAACTATAATTATATAATTTCAGTAACTGCACTCTATGATTTTTAGATAGACAACTTACTTTAGTAAAGTTTTCCTTTTGAAAAATTAGGAAAAAAATACATTTCTTAATAATTTTTACTAAATTATGTTTCCAGGCTGGTTTAGCAGTGGAATATTTAGGAAGATACTTTACTAGTCTTGATGGGTTATCTTATTGCGAGATTATCAATGAGCCTAATATAGAAGTGGTTTCTGTCGATCCGCATTGCGATGGACGGGTCTCTTCGGCCGAAAGGAAGGGGTCAAGGGGTAAGACAAGAATGAAAAGCAAACTTCCGCCGAACACTAAAGTTGCGTGGAATAGTTATCTCTCCGCGGACAACAAATCCTTTGAGACCTGCATGCATGAAAGCCTTCATTGCGTGTTCGGTTATTGTTCGCAAGTTATGACGCCAGTTTACAAGAAAACTGTGGAAGGAAAGATGACAAAGCTGACCTCTGCGGCCAAGACGAGCTCTTTAGAATCGGCGAAGGAGCCAACAGACCTCAAAAGTAACGTCACAATTTCTTCAAAGAATGTCACTAAGCTTGCAGAAGAGACAAAATTATTGGAGGCTTATGCTATCGCCATGGCACAAAGCATTCAAAATAAAAGCACCGCCAATAGCACGAATGATCAAAAAGCCACCTCGACTGTCTCGTCATCTTCGGCAACGTATTTACCAGAAGCGCAGAAATCGACCGCGGAGCTCAGCAGCTCGAAGACTGCTTCGCAGAATGGAGGAGCCATCAGGATGAATTTGAAACAGATTATTCGAGGCGCTCCAAACAGCTCTCTAATCTTGTTAAGGAGTTCGGCCGCGAGATCTACGAGCGTAGCAACCGCAAAGAATGTATTTAACTCGGCCAAGGTGGAAGATGCGTCCAACGACGAGACGCTAATGGGAATGTCGTCGATCTACAAGAAGCTGATGTTTACGAAAGAACCGGTTTCGAAATGCGAAAAATCGCCAGTGAGTAACAACGTGCACAGCTTGAAGAGGTACGCCATGAATACACCAGAGCACACGACGAAGAAGACCTTTCTCGAGGATCAGTTGGACAACAAAAAGACTGTCCAGGTCATGAAAGAGGCACGCGAAAACAAAAGTCTTGATCGCAAAATGAAAATTCATAGAGATTCAGAAGGCAGAATATCTATGACGAGTTCCAGCAAGAACGTCGCGTGGGGCACCAACAAAACTTCGGAGATTGCTAGAATCTTATCGGAATACAACAAAGGCACGTTGAGGAAGTCCACGGCACAGAATCAAATTTATAGCTCGAGAGATACGAAGACAAGCTTGACGAATCCGAACGTCAAAAATTTACCGAAAAACCTCTGGCAGAAGAGTGCGAGGATTGACGAAAATCAACAATTCGTGTCTAATTCAAATATGAGCTTTGAGCTCCCGCAGGGAAAGTGGAAAAGGCTTCATCTAATGCTGGAAAAGACCAAGGACGGTCCGATTACCGGTGGCAATCAAAACCCACGGAAGAGCTCGTCGACAGTAGAAAATCATAAAGTTTCATTGAGAGATCAACAAGTGCACTTAGGCACGTCGAATTATATAAGAAAGAATTCTATCGATTCTCGCAAGGATCTGAACGAACATGAAATTATCATGGTTGATGTAAAGCCGAAGGAAAAGAATTCGGAATATTCTAAAGATGAAACCTCGGAGGAGACCTCGAAGATAGGGTCACTGCAAGAGCTTTTGGAGAACACTGCAATCTTATACTGCGCTGCCAATGGAGTTCATCAAGACGATCTGTCAAATTATATCGACACACTCGACAGCAAGCAAAGTATTCAATGGCTAGAGAGTTGCAATAATTCTGTCATATAGAAAACTAAAGATGAAACAGTATTTTGTTTATTGTATACGATATCATTAAGTTCAACGTTATGACTAATCATTAAGAAAGTGTTACCAATTTGTTAATTTATAAGAAAGGTTTAATAGTTTAATAATAAATCGGTATTTCTTTGATTTATTTTATCAAAGAAACAAGGTATGTAGAGATATATAAGTATTATAAAAGATACAGATATAGAATTTATCATACATATTCATATACATATATAATTATTTATTCGTTATACATATATATAACGAATATTAAATAGAACTTAATTTAGAAATTTAAATTTTCGTTGCGATAGATTAATATAAATCGCTGTTTTATTAAAATATTTGCTTAATAAAATCATGAAATTTCTTGTAAACAAAAATGTTACTTCGAAGTTTTTAATCAGCAGTTATTATTGACAAAGCGTTAATGATCTTAAACATATAAAATGCATTTATATATTACAATTATATATATTTTTTTAATCGTATTAAGATATTCAGATAATATATTTTTCTCTTTACATCGGGTAAAAATTTTAAAACATTCTTTACCTCGAGATATTATCAATTTACATGAATAAACATTTATATTTTTCTACGTGGACGTTATTAACTACACACTTGCGCATGTGTGCACGTGTGCATATACGTGATTAAAAATACATGGAAGTTCATGTTTGACTTCACATATATTATTTATGTTAGTTTCAACGTTGAACTTGTTTCGTTTTTGTGATTAGTATCACGCCATCATTAATTCCAGCCTCTATGAAAAAGATGTAAGTGACTAGAATTGCAGAATAAATAAGCAACAATGCCACGATGTCCGAATTCCTGTGTCAATCTCTATCTTGCCTGCGCTTTCGATGTGTATATTTACGGGCACTGTAATCATAAAGGCACGAAAGTTATTTCTGTAAAGCTAGTAATTTCTCCACAAAAAATTAAAATTACACCTCTAATAGAATTAAATGCTAATTTTTACGTGTTAATTTTGTGCTTTATTAAATATTTTTATGTTTAACATTTATCAGGCATAAAGTGTAAAAATAGAAAACTTGAATTTAAAAAGTAGATTTTTAAAATAATCTTAAAATTTTTCATTTTTAACGATATCAAAACTTGTTTCTGGAAAAGAAAACATTAGAAAGATTAATTTTAAAGGGATAAAGAAGCTAACATTTTTCAGCTACCTTTTACACATTTGCATAAAATAAATTTAGCACACATATGTTACAAATTTATTAAAAGCTCTTTTCTATTACTCTTATAATCGATGTTATGTAAATCCTTTTACCTCTTTCTATCAGATTCTGATTCGCTGCCTTCGCTGATAATTTTATTTTCAGACAGCTCTTCGCTGGAAGACTCATTCTCACTATTAAACTTTTGATTGGAGCTTTTATCGGAATCATCGTCTTTCTTGGGCTTTGTCGACTTTCTCTCGCTTTTCTCAGATTTTCTATTCCCTCTTCTTTTATGCCTCTCGTCAGACGTGCTACGTCTAGTATCCTCTCTACGTGACTTTCTCTTTCCTTCATGTTCATAACGCGACTTGTCGTGTTTATTAGAGTTACGAGAGCTCGACGTCGAGTATCCAGTGTCCTGGCGATTTTTTCTGGAATAATTCGTTCGATATGTACATAATATAAATGAAATATCTATATAATATTTTTGTAGAAACAATTTTGACAAATGGATATTCCGGCAAAGTAAATTCTTTCCTTTTTTTGTAACTTAATTGTTTTTCCACACGAAAGTAGCTTATAAATATTTAAAATATACGAACCGTTTGGAACGAGCGATATTTTTCGGGGACGAATCGAACTTGTCGATATCTTCACTTGAGTCTTCGGTCTCACTATAATTTGCTTCTACGTCCTTATCACGTCGATTCTTATGTCTATTATTATCCCGCGAACTTTTCATTCTTACATCTTTGTACATGTCACCTCGTGAAATAATACTGATATGCGACACATCCCTTTTGCTGTATTTCTTATTCCGTTTACTCCTGCTCTCAGTTTGTACCACGTAAAGTCGGTACAGTTGCAACAGTATCACTAATGTATTCTTGCACGTAAAGAATATATTCATATAACTAACTATCTGATAATGAATTATCAATATCAAACGAAATGCCAGGAACGGTCCGTCCTGCAAAATATACACGCACGTTACATGTGTTTGTTAAGTGAAATTAATTCTAAGACTTGCGAAGAATAGAGAGAGATTATTTTTACAGATTCACCGTGATCGATCGTGATTTATCATAAGTATGTTTATCGTAAAGTATTTTAAAGAAATTTTAACAACTGATTAAGGTGTCAATACAAAAAATTAATTAAGAAAAATGACAGATGTTACAAAACATTTTATAGCTTTGAACAGTCACGTGACATGTATTGCTGAAGATGCTTCACGAGTCAGACAGCGTGAATAGTTGATATCCCAGGAAAGATGTACAACATACATATCAGATATGTCTTTGAGATATTTCTTTTATATTATTCATCGACGTACTTGAAGAATCATGTTCAGAGCGATTCCCCATACGTCGATGCTGCAGCAACTGGTTTCCGTTCGTACTTTCTTCCTGGCAACGCCGGACGACAATCGGGACTTCCTCGACTTGGTGGCAGTCAGCACAACCGTGAACTGCATCAGGGACCATGCCCAAATACCCAAAGTCAGGTATACGAGCACGGGCTCCCTTGCTATCCTATCTTCCTTGAAGGAATCGAAGAATTCGATGATGTCAGCCGCGGTACCGATGTAGACTAACAATAGCTGGCTTAATTGATCCCGGGTCAAATCACCTTTCGGCAACATCCACCGGCCGATTATCAGAACCAGCATTAGGAACTGTTCGATCAGAGTGACCCATGTTTCTGCGGAAATTTGTATATCCGGTAATCGGATATCAACCTGGAACGCATAAAAAGCAAGCTGTTGCGTTAATCAGTTTTAATAAATCTATCGCTGCTAATTAACTATTATTTTTTTATTGTAAAACACACTTGCATAGAGAAATCATAAAAAATTGCCATCTCTAAAGGAAAGTAATATTCAAAAGAATGCAATCGCAAAATAGTAGACTATAAACAGCGAGAGATTTTGTTCAATCATTTCTTCCAGCGTGCACGTGTGTTGCTTGTGGGTATATTACAAAAAAATGTATATTTATTTTTTATAAAAAAAATATAACATGAAAACTGATACGCACGCCCAAAGCTTCTTCCAGATGTTTCAAGTCACTTGCTGCGAGATTGGATAAATCGAAACTCTCGGATATATTGATGTTCGATCCACGAGATTTCAGTCTTCTGTCTACTTTGTCCAGTTCTAACAACCAGATTGCTGGCACCACGCTACTAAGATATAAAAATACAGACGGGCAAAACCTAGAAATAAAACAATTGTAGTAAATAATAAACTCATATGCATTACGTATATTTATTTCAGATTGCATTAGCGATTAAAAGTGAAAGTACAAAACTATTTCTGTACGTACAGTATAGCACATCTCATGTTATCGATATTCTTTTTATCTTATGGTTTAATTTTAAATCTTACATTGTGCTAATTCTCTTAAGTCAGTATATTGTTTATTTCTTTTATTATTATTTATAAACAATATTATTTATCGTTCGCATTCTATTATTTGTGTAATGCTGATTTTTGCATATTAGAATTTTTGAGGGCAAGTGTGTGTACCGCGACGGTGTACTGCGCTACATCTAATTCGATTGATCGATGAGTCAGGTAAACGGAATCGGGTCACGAGTTCCCTTTTTCGCAGATGTCAATAATTTTTGATACGACCGCTCGCGTCCCGAACAAAGTGGATTCTAACTTCTCGGCTCGTGTTACTAATGCTTCAATTTCCGTCTGTCAAACTGAGACACGGTTTCACAACATACACGCCCTTTCCGAGGGATCCCTTTATGCTAAATCTTTGCAATGACAATACTGTATCCAATGCAATATTAAAGCTAAGTATAGGAATGTTTTCTGTACAACTAATAACTATTAGAGATCAAATAATAGTCAGATAACAATAAGAGAGAGATAATAAGTAAACTTTACGCTTGCTTTTGCATTTATATACAATTACATGTATATATTTTTTGTATAAGACTTTATATATTGTTTATTAGTTACTGCTGAAATAATCCACAATTGTAAATTATAAATAGCTAATGAATTTTCAAACTTTAAATCTTTATAAATAAAAATGTTGCTTTAAAATTTACTTAAAATTATAATTCAAAAAATTATATTACTTATTTTATCTCCTATATTTATATTTATAAATGGAATAAATTAAAGTAAAAAAATCAAGCTATATTTTGATTTTTAACTTTAATATTATTTTGGACGGTCAGACAAATTGAATCTTTCTTGTTTTCATCATTTTTACATAATACAAATTCCTTGAAAGCATAATAACGTTTGCAACAGTTGACATACCATTTCCATTCTTGATTTTCCTTTATAGTGAGCGTGAAAATACCCTCGAAAAACAGCAACAAGATAGGGCAGCTCAGATACCAGAAATACGGATTTTTCTTGAACGTTGTCACCTGCCAGATAGCGATGAATCCGTGCGATGCAAATACCAAGCGCGTTATTATTGCCTTAACAGTTGCTAAGAACTTTGCCATAGTCGATAATTACGGATCTTGTGATGTGTGCGTATTTTTTTCGACAAATAAATTAAATGATGCCGTGATCTCTCACGTTGTTCACTTTAAATATATAAACATGCACATTTTAAATAACTGCCTCTGAAATTTGTTTCACACACTTTTATACTTAAAAAGAAGATACAATATTTGTTACTAAATAATATTTCAAACATATGAGAAAGTAATCGGGAAAGGCACGACGTTCGAAGCACAGTTCTCCAAAGAACGATATAAACTGCCTAACTCTTGAGCGAGTCGCACATGCGCCCGTTGGATCATCCGGATTAGAAGACACAATCTGCCCCATAAATCTTTTTTCGTCGTGTGTGCGCGCGTGATTTTAGGTCACATTAAAAAATTCTACGTAAGATTTTATAAACAACGTTTTGTATCATCATAATTGTCGACAGGGCAATGCACCCGGGGGGAAAAGCCATATATATACAATTAGATAAAATTGTATATATGGCTTTTTTTCCCGGGCAATTATTAAACATGTAAGTTATAATAAATCAGTATTCGTACACTGAAAAAAAATCTGATAGATTCAACCAGTCGTCTGGTAGAAAATGGACGAATCAGAATTCTTTTAGGATTTACCATGAAAGATATTTCACAACCAGAAGCTTGCTAGACTTCACTACACATCTGGTAAATCCTAAAGGAATTCTGATTCGTCCATTTTCTAAAAGACGACTGGTTGAATCTATCAGATTTTTTTTCAGTGTATGGTTTATTTCAACATTGATACCATATAACGTACAGATATAGATATTGTAAAAGATACAGATATTATGGAAATAAGATACAGATATTATAGACAGTTATCATAGAGTATGTATACATATATGTACGTATATAATTACAAAAATTAAACTAAAACTGAATATACGCCAGGAATTTCAAGATTCAGAATTCATAGTTTCGTATCTATAAGTTTTTCGTATAGATTAAACATGAGAGTAATTTTTTCTGTTGCATTTATAATAAATTTTCTGTTAATTCGCTTCAATAGCTTATCTACGAGTATTTCCATTAAATGCTGATTTATTTCCTTCATTGATTTTATTTTTATTCAGAAGACTCCTCGGTAGGAGTACTATTTTCATTATCCAACTCTTGACTGCAGATGTTATCCGAATCATCGTTGTTTTTAGTGCTTGTCGATTTCATCTCGTTTTTCTGGGAAGATGTTTCGTCCACTATTTTGCTATGTCCTTTATCAGAAGTATCATATCTAGTTTTCATTCTGAGCGATAACTTTTTCTTTCCACCCCGATACAATTTGTCGTGATTGCTAGAATGTTGAGGCTTGCCTGTTGAATATCCAGAGTCACCATAACGATTTTTTCTAGAATAATAAATTTAATATACATAAAATACCAATATCTGTATAATATTTATGTAAAATAAATTACGTTCATCTTTTTAACTTTCCATTTTATTAAACAAAATTTATATTAGTAAATTTTTAACAACTATTTTTATAAATTAATATTAATTTTTCCTGTGAAAAAGGAATTGCTTGTATAAAATAGAAAAGTTTTATAAAATTTAGGTATTTAACTTAAAATTTCAAAACATTAAAATTTACACCTCAGCGATATTTTACAATTCTTATAAAAAATTAATACTGTTAATTTTCCTCTGTGTAATAAAAGGGAGAGAGAGGGGGAGGGGGCAGAGGATATGTAAAACATAAGAAAAATATAATTTTATTCACCTCGGATGGAATAGGAAGAAACGAAATTATTAATTCTGATACCTTAATTAGCTATTTGTAAATTATTATAAAATGGGATTAACTCCATTTAAAACGTAAAAATAAATACAAGCAATAACAAAAGGTTTCGAAAAAATGCTTTTACGTAAATAATTCTTATAGTAATTTTAAGAAATGGATATTCTGTGCCTCACAAAATAATTCTTTCTTGTAATTTAATTATTTTTCACCTACAAGTAGTTCAAAAATAGTTAAAATATGCGAACCGTTTAGAAGGAACGACATTTTTGGGGAGAGAATTGATCTTATCTTCATTCAAATCTCCGATCGCACTATTATTTGCTCCTACATCCTTAACACGTTGATTTTTCGGCCTGTTGATATATCTCACATTTCTCATTCTTATATCTCTGTACATATCACCTTGAGAAATAATACTGATATTCGACACATCCATTTTGCTACATTGCTTATTCAGGTTTCTCTTCTCCATGTATAGTACATAATAATGGCACAATTGTTGCAATATCACTATTACGTTCTTTAACGTATACATTATAGTCATATTGCTAACAAAACCGAAATTTGTTATCATTATTGTACGAAATACCAGGAACGGTCCATCCTGCAATACATTAATGTAGACACGTTAAATATATTTATTAAATCAAATCAATTGTAAGACTTCTGAAGAATAGAAAAAAAGATTTTTAGATTTGCCGTAATCTACTATATACCCTAGTAGCACAATATATCGGCGCAATATTGGGAAATAATGTAAATCTATGTATTCCCAATTGGTCCAATATTGTAAGATGGACGCCTTTTCTTATTTAGTCCATCCAATATGTTCGTTTAGAAATGTTGGTCTAATATTAATGCAATATTAGACCAATATTGTTATTACATTGTTGTTACATTGGCATGTTCAATATTGGCCAATGAACTTGCAATATAAATCTAATATATCTAATTATTATCGTGCAATATTTACATTTATTTCATGACCAATATTGGCTTTGCGTTGGACAATATCGGCCAATGAATTTCTAATATAACCAACATTAGACCAATATTTAGCTTATGTTTAGCCAATGCACTGTGCTACTAGGGATAGTTATGTTTTTCGTAACTTTATCGAAACTATTTTAAGCATTTAATTAAAGAAATTGTTACAATTGGTTATTAAAGTATTAATAAAAAAAGTTGCTGTGAAGAAATAAGAGATATTATACAACAATGTTTTGTTTAGTTTGAACTGTCGCTACGTTACTTTCATTTATTACTGAAGATGCTTCACGAACCAGACAACGTGAATAATTGAAAGATATCCAAAAAATGTATTTAGTACAACTATCTCCGATGCTTTCACGTGTATTGTTCGTGCACATACTTGAAAAATTATATTTTTGTTTCCCAGAAAGAGTCTTCGTAAATCGATGCTGCTTTCATTGGTTTCCGTTTGAACTTTTTCCCTGGCAGTATTACCGGACAACAATCGAGATTTCTTCGACTTGGTGACTGTCGGCGCAAGTGTGAACTGCACCAAGGACCATATACACATGATATGTGCGAGAGGCATTATCGTATATCCGAAAAACATTATTATTCTTTCGGTGGCGAGAGAAAAGACATTCATGATTTCAGCTGCGGTACCAATGTAAAGTAACAGCAGCTGGCTTAATTGATCTCGAGTCAAATCACTGTTCAACATCCATTGATTGATTACCAGATTCAGCATCAAGAATTGGGTGTGAATATAAGAACCAATTATATCGTTCAATTCTATGTCTGCATGTTCTAAATAATCGCGGGTATCCTGTTGAATAGAATAGAACAATCCTTTATGTTAGTTAATAAATTTTAATAAAATAATTACTACGGTTTTTAATAAATTTACTGTTGTTCTTTAAGTAAAACACATTCAGGGATTAAGTCACTGAAAATTACCATCTTTAAAGGAATATATTATTTGAAAAAATGATTCAGATAAATACTATTAGATTTTTAAGAGACAAAGAAATGCTAATTTTTTTAGTAATCTCTCATTACAGTAGCTTCTAATGTAAATAGAAGACTAACTTAACAATATTATGATAAATAAAAGAAATATGTTAGAAAATGCTTAGAACATGCTTAGGATGTCAGGTGATACATTTAAGCATTTAGAACTCCTGGCCCCTCGCAGGTTTATGCACAGGTGCATAAATTTCGTATCACATGCATTTTATGGCTATTGATCAGGGCTATTTATTGCTGAAGAAAATGAATAATTTTCGAAAAAGTTTATGAGTATACCAAAATGATCTGAAATGCTTTCCATCTTTCGATTTGAAAATAAAAATGATAAGAATTCTCAGCGTGTCATGTCTCACTTCTAAGAAAATTAAACAAGAACAACTGCAGCGAGGGACTAGAAGCTTTAATGTAATAATATAATTTTATGGCATAAAATGTGTGATATCCGACAAAGTATCGATTTTCTAATTTTTTTCTTATACTTTTATACAGAAAATAATGAGAAAAATTGACTTATGCTTAATAAAATATACGATTCCTTTTAGAAAAAAAGTTGAATCTTGCAAGTAAATCGGTGTATTGTTCGAAAAAATACAATTACAAGATGGAACATTATACTAAACATTGAATGATTTAGTTCAACAAGTTTTTCTACACGCGTGTGTTTATTATGTATATACACATATGTATATTAAAAAATAATATATATTTTATCAAGTTTCATAAACAGCATATAATGTTAAAAATAATACGCACGACATCAAAGCAATTAGCACGAATTATATAATATAATATAATCCGCATATTAGGTGACGGATTATTTGGATTTATCAAGTCACACAAGTCCTGCCGTCGTTCTGCTTCCCTTCTACAGCTTTCGCTTTTATTTTCAATACTGAATGCTTTCATCCCTTCTAAGTACCAGATTGTAGGCAGCACGCTAAGAAGATATAAAATTACAGACGGCTGAAACCTAGAAATATAATAATTGTAATAAATAAGAAACTCTTATGCATTACCATTTACTACAGGTGATTTAATGATTAAAAATAAATCACTAAAATATTTGTGTATATATCACACCATGGTATCAATATTTCCTCTTTCTTATGTTTCACATTTTTTAATCTTATATTATTTTTTATAATATATTATTATATTGTTAATCTCCTTATTATTTATTGTTTACATTTGTCTTCGTTATTATTGTACATAATACTGTTTTTTACATAGGGCTTTTCAAAGGCAAATATGTACTGCTTAGGCATTCTGGGCTAAATTTAATTCAATTGATCAACGAGCCAAGTAAACGAGATTAGATCACGGTTTTTTTAACAGATATGATTTTCAATGATTTTTAGTAGGACCACTTGCGCCCCAAACAAAGTGGATTACTCGGCTCGTGTTAATTGTTAATGTTTCAATTTGTACCTATCACACACTGAGATATATCTCACGATATACACGCCCTTTACGCTAGTCTTTCGCCATAATATAATAATATTGTACCTAACGCAATATTAGTAACGTTTCCTATACAATTAATAACCGTTAGAAATAAAAAGGTAATGTAATGACATTACAGTAAAAGAGGAGTTAGTAATATAATCTTAATATTAAATATTTTGTTTTTACAGTCGCAAAAGCATACATTTGCATGCATTCAGTCATTTATTATAAGATATTAATAAATCTTTCAAAACAATTATTATAAAATTACTTAAACAATAAATTATCTAAAGTAAATTCAGTAAAGTAATTAACTGAAGTAATGTATTTTAAAAAATAAAAATAATTAACTAACGTATAGTATCTTTGAAGACAATTATTACAAAGTACCTTTAGTAATTAACTAAAGTAAAATAACTAAAGTACTGATCTAAAAATAAATAAAAGTACTATCTTTTAAAACAATTATTACAAAGCAATTTAAGTAATTAATTAACTAAGGTGTTTTAACTTCAGTAAGTTAACTATAGTAATTAACTAATTGAAAATTAACTAATTTAACTAATTTGAAAACTAATGATATTAAATATACTTCAAGAACTTACATTTTATAATTTTATAATTTTTTATCTAAATTACTTGATGTAGCAATATTTGCTAAAACATATCATTGTTGTCTAAACTTTTTATCCCATTTGTAATTCATAAAATTGTTGTAAATGTTTATAGGTATTTTATCTATAAATCTACTATTCAGAATTAATTAACAATTGTAATAGTTTATGATTGAGAATTAAATATAAGAATGTAAAGGTATAGTGACTTGGTATATTTTATATATTTTAATATGAATAAACCATATATTAAGTCCAGTATAAAGTTTGTATTCCTATAGAAATAATTCATAATTGTAAATTATGAATAACTATTTGATTTTAATACTTTATAAATTTTGTTATAAAATTTATTTAAAATTATAATTTAATAAATTATATTTTTCATTTTTAGTTCCCTGTATGTATTTACACTTACAAATACAATATAATTATTGTAGTTAGAAAATCGAAATCCCGACTCGCCCTTTTATATTTTTTTTGAAAGTCATAGAAATTGAATCTTTCTTAATTTCATCATTTTTAATTAAAAATATGTTTTCTTGAGAGCAGAACAATATTTGCAATAGTTGACATACATACCATTTCCATGCTTGACTTTTCTTTATTTTGTAGGTGTAAATACCCTCGAAGAGCAGCAACAAGTTAGTAGCAAAGCTCAAGTACCAGGGATATTTGAACAGATTAACCGGAATTATAAAGCCGGCGCTATAACTTGGCCAGTGCCATGTAATAACGTAACCGTGAAATAGGAATACCAAGCGTATTATTATGCCCTTAATAGTTGCTGACTTTACCATTATGGCTAATTACAGTTCTTCTTATGATTCGTGCTTATTTTTTCAATAAGTAAGGTAAACGAAGCTGTGATCCCTCATGTTGCTCACGTTAAAAATAGCACACATTCGCAACATCGTTGCTGAAATTTGTTTCACACATTTTTATACTTGAGAAGAAAGCCAAAACGTAATGGACTTTAGATAAATAAAGCTTTAAGTATACGAGGAAGAAATTGAAGGAGACGAAACACCCGAAGCACAGTTCTCCAAAGGACAGTATAAGCCATCTACCTCTTTCGCGATGCGCACATGCGACCATTGAATTATCCAGATTAGAAGATACGGTCTTTTTCATTCTTTTAATTCTGGTCGCGTGTGCGAGACATTTAAGATTATATTGAAAAATTCTATTATACACTTAAATTCTATTAAAATTACCCATTTCATATTATTAATTGCAAAAGAATCTGCAAAACCTGCACAATACTGTAGAAAACATGATGTGTTTATCGAAAAGTTACCATTTTTGTGTTTTATGTAACCATGCTTTCCTGTAACTATTTTGTTAAAAATTTTAAGACAAGGTATTTATAATTGATATTGTTGAGACTTTAAATGTCTTTAAAGGGGTAAATGTGCATAAAAAGACCCCACCTTCCGATGACCTTGATCTTGACATATGTTGT
>NW_011967155.1:855472-871912 GCF_000949405.1 Vollenhovia emeryi | reverse complement strand
GCACCGCCTTCGTGCGCACCGAAAAGCTCAATGAAACACGCTGCTCTTGACTAGTGCGCACTCAGTGCGCACTAGTGTGCGAGCGTGTCACGGAAAAATCAGAGTAGACGAGCGTGTGGGACTTACGCGTTTTGCGAAGTGGAGCGTGCCGACGAAGGCGAGCAGCAAATGCGAATAGAACGTTCGATCAGCGTTTTACTCGATTTTATCGTGAGGCGATACTTCAAAGATAAAAAACCAAAGATAAGAAGAACGTACGCCGTCAGAACATGAACGCTAGTCTCTGAACGTTCGCGTTTGTTGTTCATTCGTAGATGTATACCCAGCTTAACATTTGCATCCAAGTTACTTGTTGTAGTTGTTGGAACTCAATAGATATGTACTAATGACTCTAATAATAACTATTGTATCAATCGCAATAGAAACGTGTTGCGTATCTTGTCGTATAATATGTTTCTTTCTTCGAGTGAGTTTTAGTCATCGAATAATTGCTCGATGGTGATTGATAGAATCCTTGATACATTTCTTGTTTTATTAATCGAGTGAGTGAAATGCAAAATATGTGAAATGTATGAAATTAATAATTATAAAAAAAACTTCCGATTAATTACTTAGCTGTGAACTCTCAATGTGTCAATGAGAACGTAATTTAATATAAACACAGTCGTGTTAACACCATTGTAACGGATTCATCCCTCTGTCGACTTGAGTTATTCAGTCTTCTTTATGTCTGGGACCATTTTGAGATTCACTGATATTAACGTGGATAGAGGAATAATTCTCAAGTCACATATTGCTCTGACCCCCTAAGATTATGCTTTATTCGATTTAAACGAGTTTTACTAAGAAAGACCCGAAGGATGGTCGAAACGTTTAAAAGAAATTAAAAAGAAATTTTGTTTGTGAGTACCGATTTCCGTTCATTTTGTGGCTCACATTGGCACTTTCTCCGTTCTACATATTTTATTTTTGGGAGCCTTCACAACACTTTGGAATATACAATTTAATATCTATATACGTAAAGGAGGATGTGTAAGGGCCAGTTTCACAAACATCGGTTACACAGGTGGATAAAAAATGGGATCATGATTGTTGTTGGGCAGCTGGGGGTCGTTTCCTAAGTAATTTTCTGCGTAGAATTCGAATCCGAGGTCAGAATTGGCCCATCACGTCAGGATTTTGAGATATTTCAGGTTACATACTCGAAAAATGGCTTTTTAAGCTACTTTTGAGGTTATGTACAGGACGCACAAAATTTTTTAGCTCTTTTCTTTTAATTGCATCATTTAGTTCTACTCTTTCCCTTCAAAATGAGCTGTCGAATGGTCATCTACGATTTTTCCTTGCAAAGTTACGGCCATTTTAAGATAACATGATGAATTCCAAACCCTGCGCCGTTATAGCCCAACAATTAACCTCATGAGCATTCACATTAAACCTGTAAACTTTGAACTATAAACCCGAAAACCTGGGCTGAGAACTGAGAATTCTCAGTTCAAATTTGAACGAAATTAAAATTTTTGTACACCATATTGGATCCGCCATCTTGAATTTTCAAAATCTGATTTCAGATTCTCCATCAAACCCATATATACAGTTTTCAGCCCAGGTTTTCGGGTTTATAGTTCAAAGTTTACAGGTTTAATGTGAATGCTCATGAGGTTGTTGGGCTATAACGGCGCAGGGTTTGGAATTCATCATGTTATCTTAAAATGGCCGTAACTTTGCAAGGAAAAATCGTAGATGACCATTCGACAGCTCATTTTAAAGGGAAAGAGTAGAACTAAATGATGCAATTAAAAGAAAAGAGCTAAAAAATTTTGTGCGTCCTGTACATAACCTCAAAAGTAGGTTAAAAAGCCATTTTTCGAGTATGTAACCTCAAATATCTCAAAATCCTGATGTGATGGGCCAATTCTGACCTCGGATTCGGATTCTACGCAGAAAATTACTTGGGAAACGACCCCCAGCTGCCCAACAACAAAACCTTGTAAACCTGTGTTATCTGTTAACTTAGGGTTTCAAGTCAACTCCCTATCTTTTTCTATCTTGTTCTCTAAGAAGAGACAGAGAATCAATTAACCGTCAGTTAGCAGTTAACCGACCTTTGTGAAACTGGCCCTAAAAGTTGTAAATTTTTGCCCCTAGCTGGCAAGTGAAACTTGCATGTTTTTTTCATCACGTGGTGCAATCAGTTTTCGATAAACATGAAGGGAACGTATGTAAAAAAGTGAAAGAAGTGAGTAAATAGACACGAATGTGCTATAAGAATGAGATATATAATTTCTTTGAAACATTCTAATTCTCGAACGCTCATTTTCAAGTACTCTCGATAAAGTCTCCACTTGGTATGTATCCGTGCTACGCCCATTTTCTAGAATTATGCCGTAAATTTCAAAATTACGTCTACACAAATTGTTTACATGATGCTTACATTAACTTTTTTCACGTGGACAATGTAAACTTTATAAATTACATGTCAAAATGCATAGCACGGATACGCACCAAGTGGAGACTATCAACAGTGCTTGAAAATGGGCGTAGCGGAGTAGTTCTAAAAATAACAGCGGACTAAAGTGCTGGAAACAGCCAAATAAAAGGGTAACAAGTAAAACCGGCGTGGCCGCTGGTAGTTTGTCTTTTTTTTACCGAGAGTCTCCGGTTCTACACGTATTAATATCTATACATATATTCTAAAAACTCTGCTTCTAAAACTTTCACAGAATAGATAGTTAAGTGGCAGCCAAAGAGAGGAAACATGCAGATTTGGAGCGTACCGTGCACCAGTAGGGTCCGTTTGGATGGCAAAATTGCTGTTATAACAGGTGCAAATAGTGGAATCGGCAAGGAGACTGCTAGAGATTTTTACAGAAGAGGTAAATATTAATTTTGGAACAACAAAATTAATTAAAGTGGTAATTTTAGTATGTCTACTTATGATTAATATTAGGGTTGTAACGAAAGTGGTTATAACGAAAGCGAATGCGAATGCGAAAGATCTTGTTTCTTTCTACTGAATGATATAATTGACAGTTAGGAAAAAATGTTATGTAATTAATAATCTAATAATAATTAAAAAATATTTCTAATTCAAATTATTGAATGAGAAATGCAAATTAGTAAATTAGTAACTTATTTATTTTAATTATAATCATATAAAATACATTATTGCAATGTAACACAGAACAGGAACGGAGATATCACTTTCTAATAAAACAAAATAAACATTTTCTATCATTTCAGAATAAAATAAAGCTCTAAAATATTGTAGGTTAGGTTAGAGTTCTACGTGCGGGCCGGACAAAATCTTTCGCTAAAATTTTCGCATAATTAGTTGCGAAAGCGAAAGCGAAAGCAAGAGTCTAAAATGATGCAAAAGTCTCGCTTTCGCATATGCGAAAGCGAATATTCGTTACAACCCTAATTATTATGAGAATACGGCTCTGATTTCTACTTATGAGTTTGTATTTCTGAATGCGAATAAAATATCCCGCCTTTACGATAGTTATTGAAGCTCCCCAAATGCACCCGATACATCGAAGTGCCATGTGAAACGAAACATTGAAATACAAATATAGTCGAATGTACATGCCGAATAAAGCACATGAAAACATGAACGTTCCTTTGTATTAGGTGGTAAACTTAGTTTCCGCGGTGTTTTTCGTTTAACAAACTCATTTATTTCGATATCAAAAGCAAAAAATACACCAATCAAAGTATTTGCTCTCGCTAGCTATACATTTTTCTCATTTTTCTGGCAATGAGTGGATTACGCAACGATAGAACGATTGGTCTTTTGATGCAATCCATTCATCAATCCATTTTCGCATGTCCTAGTAATTTTTTAAGTGTGTATCCACCAAGCAGTGCTGCATCGATCCGAACAAGTGATAATCTGAAAGAGCCAAATATGGTTAATACGCTGTGCGTTGTCGTGCAAAAGAATAACTTCCTTTCCTTTTGAATCTTTCCCATTGCATGTAGACGTTTGGAAACAGCCATCGGAGTAACATTTAACGCTGCAGACAATTCTTCGTCTGCACTACAGCTTGCTATCTGTAACAAAAATAAACGGAAGTCACAATTTACTAAGGCCTGTATTCTGAATCCTCTTTCATTCAAAACTGACTTGTAGCTAATGAAAAGTGTTCTTATAATAGACCGAGGTAAAGTGGTTTTCAGGGTAAACGCCTTTCTGTTGTAATAAACTGCGCATTTTTTAATAAAACCTCCGAGGAAGTTTTGGCATACAGAATCAAGGGGCAAGGTCGCTGCAGAAAGCGTAAAAATAGGTGCTTATTTAAATTTTTTTTCACGAGGATGCAGAATAAGGAATCAAAAATCTAATTGCAGGAGTTAATTATACATGTTCTGATTGTTCTGAAGTATAAAAACATTTTTACTAAGGCCTGTATTCTGAATCCTCTTTCATTCAAAACTGACTTGTAGCTAATGAAAAGTGTTCTTATAATAGACCGAGGTAAAGTGGTTTTCAGGGTAAACGCCTTTCTGTTGTAATAAACTGCGCCTTTTTTAATGAAACCTCCGAGGAAGTTTTGGCATACAAAATCAAGGGGCAAGGTCGCTGCAAAAAGCGTAAAAATAGGTGCTTATTTAAATAATTTTCCTTTTCGTACAAAATGGCGACTGTATTGGACAAAGTTCGGAAAAATGTTCTTAAAAACGGCCAGTAAGATATCTCCTTCAGTTTTTAACCTAAAACACAAAACCAAATTTTTTAAAAAACTGCATGAGAATAGCTAGAGAAGTACGTGGTATGCGTATATAAGTATGCATGATAATTGCCCGATTTTTGCTAACATAATAAAAAGCACAATTTGCTCAATGTACGATGAGTCACATTATATATGTATTATGTTCTATCTGGGGAATAAACTCAATGTTGTTTCGAAGTAAATAAAATAACAGCATTTAAATAAATGCATATAAATTTTACGTTTAGGTGCAAGAGTAATCCTGGCCTGCAGAAATGTTGAGAAAGCGAATGCCGCAATAAA
The DNA here is from genome assembly GCF_000949405.1 of Vollenhovia emeryi. Classification (NCBI taxonomy): domain Eukaryota; kingdom Metazoa; phylum Arthropoda; class Insecta; order Hymenoptera; family Formicidae; genus Vollenhovia; species Vollenhovia emeryi. The sequence continues at coordinate 866,894 of NW_011967155.1, read as the reverse complement.
TGATATAAAAAGTAAGCCGTTTCGCAGGTAAATATACGAAATTGTATCTATAAGCTAATATTAATATGTTACAAAACTTACTTTAATATGTATAACATTTAAAATTATTGAATTCTACTGTCGTCTCTTTTCGGCGATGCTAATTTATTTTCTAATATATTATATAATATATTACGTTAATTTTATTAAGGAGATCTTAACATTTGGTTTGGTTTGGAGAAATTAGAATTCATGTAGCTAATTTTTAATTTTCACTGTGTTAAGTTCGATATTATTCTGTTTGCATTATGCCTAGTATATTATGAGCAGTTACCAAACATAAAGTTATTATTGAGTTGCTATTGAAGTTGACAGTGGCCTAGTTTACATCGTCAAAACATTAGGCTTTAATACGTGTGCGTTTACATCAAATCACATCGAGTGTACCAACCGGAAAAAATAATACGAATTTAATTCATGTCGATTGCCTCATAATCTGCTTCTCCGTGCATAACTCTAGAAATATTCGTATTTCTTCTTCTTTCCAATTGAATCCTTTTTTACATGACATTTTAATGTAATTTTGACACAAAACGAAACAATCTGACAAAAAATGCGGCGGTCTGCCTCGCGAAACGAATGTTACAGTTGACGACTTTACAGGTTATAAAAGTATGAAACGAACACAATGCGTTTCATGCGTTTACATCGTCATTTGTATCATTTGATACGCGTATCAGTTTAATACGATACTCCTATTTGATATGCTCGTACCAAGTTGATCCGGCAGCGTTTATATCGTGCGTACTTAATTATTTCGTACGAATATAGTACTTGATACGCGTATCAAATACACGATGTAAACTAGGCCAGTGTAACAAAGTTTCGCACACGTTTCCGCCGGTAAAAAAATTCATGAAAATCTCTCCCAATTTTTCTCGAAAACAGCTTTAGAGAATAATTTCAAATTTTTACAGTCGATGTCTGATTAGTAGAGAAACAAAGTGGTTCTCTATGTTTTTCCTAATTTTGAAAAAAGAATTACAGTTTACCACGTAAAATCTGTAATAGAAAATGGTTTGGAAATAATATATTTTGGTGAAACTAATAATAAAATAAAAAGATATCAGTGATTTTTATTGACCGTATCTGGCAATTTTTAAGAATATTCTCATTAAAATGAAAAACTAATCTATTCGATACAACCCGATACAAACACATATTTTGATACTTTAACCACTTTATTGAAAAATATGAAAAAATATACTTGAGAAAAATTGGTTACCTTATTGCGTAGATAATTGTTGATAATTGTTGAATATTGAAACAATTTTAATACTCATAATGAAAAGTTTAGTATCTACGTATTAACGTACTTCTGTTTCAAGAGAAATTGGAAGCAATGTTTATAAATTTCTTTATCGGCAAAAGTCGCATCACATCATTTTAAGAACGACTCTGATCTAACACAGGCAATTATATTGTATTAAAAAAATTAATTATAATAATTATTGTTTGTTAACGTTTAGTTCTCGAAATGAAAAATTGGAAGGCAAGCTAGGCCATCTCGTGGTCTATCCGCTGGATCTCTCTAGTCTTCAAAGCGTAAGAGAATGTGCTCAGATGATATTGGCGAAAGAACCGGCCATTCATATATTAGTAAATAATGCCGGTATAATGTTTGCACCATATGAGATAACTGAAGATGGATTCGAGATACAGTTGCAATCGAATTATCTTGGACATTTCCTCTTAACGTTGTTATTATTGCCGAAAATACAATCGTCCAGTCCTGATTGCAGGATTGTCAACGTATCATCTGTAGGTCATATGTGTACGTAAAAAGTAAATCAGAGAAATTAGGTACAATCAATAAAAAGAAAAAGATTGTGTCTGTGTGTATAAAATACATTATTATAAATTGTTATCATAAATGTATTGTATTTTTGTGTGATTGAGATTGAGCACATTTGCAATGCTAAAATACAGCAAAATATTTATTAAAATTCGCGTGGCTTAAATGTGTAATAAACACAAACTTAAAGGAATGAAGGACTAAGAGCCGTGACAGGGTGTTAGTGTCTAAATATTTCATATTTTTAAATTTATTGCGAAAAAAATCCTGGCTGAGGTAATATTTTTCGAATAAATTTAAAAATATCAAATATTTGGACACTAACACTCTGTCATGGTTCTTAGTCCTTTATTCCTTTAAAAATATTTATTTATGAAGAATTAATTAGAATTAAAAAACTTTATATACAACATAAAAATTGTTTAGAAATTATTTAATTAACATTATACTATCGTTATATTATTAATACATAATTATGTGATCATAATATATAATACATAATAAATACATATACATATGTATATTATAATAAGTAAGCAAATAATAATTACCCACTGAACAATATCTATTGCAGTTGGCAAAATACATTTTAATGATATGAATCTCGAAAAATCGTGGTCGTACATCCGTCCTTGGAAAGCATATCTGCAAAGCAAACTGGCCAACATACTATTTACGAAGGAACTTGAACATCGATTGAAAAGTAAGAAAAATTGAAGAATTAAAATTAATTAAAAATATAATTAGTTATACATAAATTATTTTTAAAAATTAATTAACAATATGTATGTATGTACGAGTATAATTATTTTATTAATATTTTTTAAAAGTATCGCAGTTATTATACATATAAGAATTGTCTATGGTCAGTAAAAATATAAATTTTTCATATAATTATTAATTCTTTTGACGGTGTGACATTTCCTTGAAAGATAAATAGTATATTTAAGTAGAGTTTGTTGTTGCTAGGAAAAATATCAAAAAGTATAAGTTATTAACAAGTATTTGAAATTAATTATTATCACTCATGTTACAAATGCTTGATTTTCACTCAGCCTTCCTCATTTTTTATGTAAATTTGATTTCCAGATGCGAACATTAGCGGAATAAATACATACTCTTTACATCCTGGTGTCATAAAAACCGAATTGGGTCGAAGCTTTAATAGCACGATAATTCCGGGTTCAACATTATTCTATAAATATGTTATGTACCCATTCATCAAATCTCCTGAACAAGGAGCTCAAACAACGATACACTGTGCGGTTGATGAAAAAGTGGCTAATGAGACTGGTCTCTATTACTCGTAAGGACAAAATATATGATAGCACATCTTTTTTGTAATCTAATAAATGTAGAATATAAAACCAATGCAAGACTAAGGCGTAATTATATGAGTAATAAAATTGTTATGTTTTTCTCACACATGTGTAATTTAACAATTTGTGTACGCACATTTTTTATTTGATGTCTTGATAAAATGTTGTTGTCGACCTGTTATCTATTGGTGCTAATGAATTTGAACTAAAATTGATTGAGAGCTTAATTAAGATTGTATAACTGTACTTGATATAGAGATTGAAATCAAATACTATAGAAAGAAATATATACATAAATAATTTAATTGCACATAAAAAAAGAAAAAAAAGTTGAATTTTTAGTTATATACATATATATTTGCATTTTAGACTTGTATTGGTTATATCAAATTTATATTTTTCAATAAATAATTCTTTTCACAACTTATTCTTTTAATAGAGAATGTCAAGTTACCAGACCGAGTTGTAGTGCAACCGATGACCAAGTAGCTAAAGATTTATGGAATCACACTTGTCAGCTTCTGGATTTAGAACTTAATGAAAACTTTTCTGTATTTTTGGAAAATGTCTCGCACCAATTTGATGAGGTGATACATCTTTGAATCGTGGGTAACACACATGATTTTCTGTATTTGACACATTTTTATGTTTATATGCACAAAATCCGTAGAAATATAAAGAATGGTGATGGAATATACGGTGTCTGTACACATACATATATGAATTTGATGTATAAAAGTATTCTTAATATGTTTCAACAAAATAAATGGTAAAATTAATGTAATATGTTACATCTCTTTTGAGATGCTTGCAATGGCACAGTTAAAAAGAAGAAAATAATAACAGTCATAAAACACTGTAAACATTAAACGTCTAAAACAATTATGTATGATGTATTGTACAGGGTGTACTAAAACCACCGGATATCCTTTTAATAATAAATTTTTTAGAAACTTTCAAGACAAAAATTCTAATAAAAAAATGTTGAGGCTATAATAGTTTTTAAATAATAAGAGATTACATTTCATAAATGACAGGCCTGAGATTTCGCGCGCTCAGGTACGGCGACACGACAAGTGATAAAAGTGTTCCTATGTGTTTCGCGAGCGAGCGGGAACCAAAGTCACCGTTTAACGGGACAGAAAATATTTGGAAAGACGATGATCCGGTTATATTAAAAACTTGAGGATAAAGAGAGGCAGGAGACTAGATTGAATCTAACTGAAAATTCCAAGTTCACTCAGAATATCGGAGATCGACTAAATCGAAGGATATCAGTCTGATCAAGATGCTCATCATAGTGAAACCCTCCCTTTTATTAATAAGACGTTACACAAAGTTAACAAAAGAAATGGTTAAAGATAACAAGAGGAACAATTAATTCGAGAATAAATCGTTAAGTCTGTTGTCACTATGCTAAAAAAGGCGATATTCGTAGGAACACCTTTATCACTTGTCGTGTCGCCGTACCTGAGCGCGCGAAATCTCAGGCCTGTCATTTGTGAAATGTAATCGCTTATTATTTAAAAACTATTATAGCCTCAACAGTTTTTTATTAGAATTTTTGTCTTGAAAGTTTCTAAAGAATTTATTATTAAAAGGATATCCGGTGGTTTTAGTACACCCTGTATATTTAACTTAAAATCTACTCTAACAAATAATTATGTGACTGAACGCGATTCTTAACTGGGTTTTTTCAAAATTATTAAATCTTTGTCCTCAAAGTCACTATTTCCGATTGGTATTTCTTCTGTAAAATGTTATTAAATTGGAAATAGTGATTTTTCGGGGACACACACCCACACACACAAAATGAGTAAAATTCTATACATATACACGTTGTACCTGTGCGCGTACGTAAGTATAAATATGTATGTACAGGGTCTTTCAATAAGGACGCTCGACTTTTAAATGTAAATAAAACAAGTTGTGTGTGAGATATCCATTCCAGTTTTATTTTATTTGAAAGAATATTTTATGGCATTAAGTATGAAATATAACGTCGTTCAAATGTCCGCCGCGACTTTGCTTGGTGGCACGTATTCGGGAGGTCCAATTTTCGATGACTTTGTCGCATAAATCTAGCTGAGTTTGCTGGATGGCGTTCGTTATGTTGATTTTGAGGGCATCAATTGTTTGCGGTTTATTCGCATAGACCTGTGATTTAACCCTTGTGTGCATAACCAACTTTACCCACGTTGTTGCATATCCGGGTACCTGGGTACCCATTGCGCATTTTTAAATTTTTCGAATATTTATGCAATCGTAACCGTTTCCCTAATGTTTATTTCAATAAATTAACATCAAAAGTAGGTGCTTCAGGTATTTTCGAATCAATGGAGCCGCTGTAGCTCGTACAAAAGAAGAAGACAGCGGGATCCTCGCGGTTACTTTTATCTTAAAGAATCCTAGGTTCTCTCAGTTTTGAAGGCAAACGGTCCAGCCCGCTCTCTTAAGTCTAGAAGGACTGAGCAGATGCGCATCAGTCCTCTTCGTCATCTAAAAATCAAACACAAAAATATAATAAAGTTCAGTAAAAGTTATTGTAAAAGTTATTTAAGATAGCCCCAAAGGAAGAAGTCTAAAGGCGTTAAATCGCACGATCTCGGTGGCCAGTTTACGTCGCCGCCGCGCGAGATTACCACGCCCTCAAATCGCTCGTGCAGAATGTTTATCGTGGCTAATGCCCATTCTACACCTAGGGATGATCCTACTTGTGGCTCATCCGATACTCGCTTCTATACCTAAAGCTAATCCTACTTACAACTTATCCGAGGAAGTAGTATAAAGTGTAAAAGGTTTACACTTTGGTTGGTTTCCAATCGTACCAAAGTACAACTACAGTGTACCTTTTACACTTTATACTACTTCCTCGGATAAGCTGTAAGTAGGATTAGCTTTAGGTATAGAAGCGAGTATCGGATGAGCCACAAGTAGGATCATCCCTAGGTGTAGAATGGGCAATACGCTGTGTGGCACGTAGCGCCGTCCTGTTGGAACCACATGTCGTCGGTATCCATATTATCTGCAGTTTAGGCCACAAAAAGTTGCTTATCATCGATCTGCAGCGCTCGCCGTTGACGATTATGGAAATGCCAGTTTCGTCAACGGCAAGCGCGTCTATGCGAATAAACCGCAAACAATTGATGCCCTCAAAGTCAACATAACGAACGCCATCCAGCAAACTCAGCCAGATTTATGCGACAAAGTCATCAAAAATTGAAACTCCCGAATACGTGCCACCAAGCAAAGTCGCGGCGGACATTTGAAAGACGTTATATTTCATACTTAATGCCATAAAATATTCTTTCAAATAAAATAAAAATGGAGTGGATATCTCACACACAACTTGTTTTATTTACATTTAAAAGTCGAGCGTCCTTATTGAAAGACCCATTTGTTTATATATTTATATTATATTATGAATGATATATGAAAAGTGCCAAATTCTATATATTAATAATATTTTTTTATATCGCATATACGAGATATATAAAATTATATAAAACAAATATACCATTTCTATTTTTCTTTATATGTATAATGAAATATATTATTTTCCATAGGGGTAACGAGGCGAATAAGAATTTTATTCATTTTATTTCAACGTACCAATTTTTCTTTAAGTCTGGCGTTATTATAATAATCTTTTTCGGTTTCTACGAAGAAAAATGCATATGAAAACAGAAATAAAACAATCCCAGAGCTGTAACCCATTGAAAGTTATACCCTTCTTTTTGTAGAGTGCATAGACATCTAAAACAATATCTAAAACGATATGTTTAAAATGTTGTATTTGATTGTTTTATTTTATACTTGTTATGATTTTACATACGTCACATATAATGTATACGATATCTACTAACGTGCGTCCTCTATTTACAGAAGAAAGTATTTTTATATCTACTTCGTACAATATAAAAAATTGCGAAATTCCTTTTGTCGTACGACTGCAATATTGCAATATTGTAAGAGATAACACTGATAAGATAATAATATGTGTGTTAAGGCTAAAACATGTATAATTCTTGCAACTTAACTATTAGGTTACATTATGCCTCATAACTATATGTAGTTCAATAAATAATGACTTGTAAAACATACATATACGCGAGTGATATTTTCTTTGCCAGTGATAAAATAACAGACAAGTAACATTACCAGTAAAGCATAAATTGTAATATTAATTACATGTACATATTATACATATATACTAGTAAATGGTACTAACGTTCTAAGAGACTTAGATTACTTTTTGTTTTTGGTTTTAAATGCACAATTATTTCAGAATGGCATTGATATCTGCAAATATTTGTTACTTTAAAATAATACATTTAAGAAAGACGTTGGAGTAATATTGTTAGGGCCGCGCATCTATAGTTGTAATGCGCGGGACTAGAACGAATCACACGCCGGTCCGCGGCGCTATGTACGCGAGAAATTCGGAGCACCGGTATGACGGTGCAAAGTGGGAGCTTGCTCTCTTTACCGCTGACTGTCGCCGCGTAAGGTACGCTGTGATCGTCCTCCTGTTATTCGTGTAATCTGTGAGCTGGAATTAAATATATATTGGAGTCGAAATCCGGAGAGTACTTCCACCCTCCTACGAACCTAACAAATATAATATCTTAAAATAACTGTGCATAATGGTGACTATACATATGTATAGCTCAGAAACATCTGCACACTTATCGGCTATTAATTCAAATTCCATTTGTAAGGTAAATACGCGTATCTCGAATAGTAAATAGCCGACGTAAGAATCCGCGCATATTTAAAATAAGAAATCATGTCAGAGATCAATCAAAGATGTCACGATTGATTGTTACATCTATTACATTTGCAATTGTAGTATGACAGTCATTTCTTATGCAGTTCCATTTCTCCTGCACTCGTTATCGAGATACGTTATAAAGTATGCGGTAAAAATGAATGTTGCATGTATCATACGTTGGATAGCAAAGCGAGTTCAGTGAAATAGAGATAAAACTTGAACATTAGTGCTATTGTGAACGCGGAAATATCGTAAAATGTGGCCCTTTAACAGAATGTGTACAAGTAAAGCGCGTCTTGACGGTAAAACTACCATGATAACAGGGGCAAATAGCGGACTTGGCCTGGAGACTGCTAAAGACTTTTACAGAAGAGGTAATTAAATACTATGTCAAGTGGGAATCTAAATTCAGTCTCAAAGTTTTTGTCTTCCGATAAAGTAAAGCTTTATGATTCATTGAGACTGTTTGAGAGGTCACATTTATCTTTATTTAATTATTTAAGAAGTTAGTTACTCTGTAACAAGAGATAATTTAAATAATATTTAGGTGCCAGAGTGATTCTTGCCTGTCGAAATATGGAACTGGCAAAAGAGGCAATCGAGAAAATAAAAAATAATCCAACTTCAGGGTATAAGAGACTAAATTCACATAAACTCGTATTATTTCTTTGGAACACATTGAATTAACTATTGTTTGTATATCTGTAATTCTGAACTAAGTCGAATTTGTGATGCGATTTTCAGGATCGATAAGGAGGAATACCGAAATGGTGCAGGGGAACTCGCAATTTATTCCCTGGATCTCTGTAGTTTAAAGAGCGTGAGGAATTGCGCTGAAAACGTTTTGAAAAATGAAGCAGCTCTTCATATACTCGTAAACAACGCCGGCGTAGCGTTGCTACCGCATCAGAAAACTGAAGATGGGCATGAAGCGTTATTTCAGATAAATTATCTCGGCCATTTTCTGCTAACGTTACTACTGCTGCCAAAAATGCAATTATCCTCTCCTGGCTGCAGGATAGTCAACGTCTCTTCTGTATTGCATTTTTGTATGTAAGACCGCTAGTGACTTCAAAACGAAGGAATTTATCTCTTTGGCACACGCGTGAACATTTTTTATCATTATCCATAACGTAATTGTGTAAAAACAAAGTTTATAAAAGTGCTCTATTACAGTCGGTGATATAAATTTCGATGATATCAATCTGGATAAAGCTCGCGGCTTAATGACCGCTTATTATCAATCTAAACTGGCGATTATTTTGATCACCAAGGAACTTGCATATCGATTGCAAAGTAAGTAAAAAGTAGATATTACGAAAAGAGCAATAGATTCTTATTTGCTGTCGTATAATAAATTGTACGTCATTTGTATTTAACATATGCTAATAATTAAGTAGTTGTCAATAATATATTGCAGAAAGACTTTTATATTATTATTTTATTATAATATGCAAAAAGTTGTGCTACCATCGATTCATAAAGGAATAGAAATCTTATTTTTATCTAATTTTAAATATAATATTATTTCGATTTTTTTAGAGGCAAACATTCATGGAATAAATGTGTATTCTTTGCATCCCGGCCTTGTACCGACGCAAATCTTTCGACACGGTGACAATGCAATGTTTTTGGGAGCGTACTATTGTTTTAATTTACTTACAAGGACATTTTGTAAGAACATTGTACAAGGAGTGCAAACGACAATATATTGTTCAGTGGATGAAAAAGTAGCCAACCAGTCTGGACTCTATTATTCGTAAGAGTGTACCATACAAACGTGTATAACTATCGTGTATAACTACTGTAGATACAATGCAATTTATAATGCAGTAAACAAGTGAAATATTTAATTAAACGGTGCATTTTTTTTGAGGAACGACATTACTATATAATTCTCAATTTGACAGAAACTGTAACGTCGCCATTTCGCAATGGAGAGCGAAAGATGATCAATACGCTAAGAAATTGTGGAATTTATCCTGCCGGCTTTTGCATCTGGACCCTGAATATGATTTTACTACACTTTTGGAAGCTGCCTCGCGTCAGCGTCAGCTCACAAAGTAAAAGGATGCGTTTACATCACATATTGATTCATGTAATAGTATTTCATCTTTAAGTTGTTAAAATAAATAATTGATGCTTGTTTTGTAAATTAAATTTAGCTATTCGTATTCATATTACATTTATTTGTGCTGACATCGACGCTCTACTTATGTAATACAGATAACATTTAAAAAAAGCAACGTATTATGCATATGTGATACGATTCTATATCATAAATTACAATATATGTATAGATACTACAAAATTTACAATTACCTTGTTACTGCGCAATTAAATTGTGAAAATAATTATTAAAACCATTAGGAGATGATAATAAAACAAAATAATTCATTTTTACTTCTATAATATAATAATTATAGTGAAAATATATAATAGGATAACTGTTAATAAAATTTTCTGGTTTATACTATGTTTGTACATACGTGTACATTACATAGATACTTTTAACTATAGGAAAAATGGGCAGATTAATCCTATTCGGTTGTATTTAAGTTAATTTGCAATATTATATTATAATAATTTTATAAATTAAACACTATAAAGGCTTTCGTAATGATTAATTGTTATTTTTGCGTTAATTAAACAGAATTGTTGTACATTATCCATAAATTTTTGTTTTTAAATGCTCTCTACAATTAAGTAAATGTTTAATACAATGATTTTCAGTTTTACTACTTGTTCATTGTATACTGCTGTTAGAATTAGGCCACGATTTTTAAGATGATGATTGACAATATAAATTTACCATCGTTTTTAAACCCAACGCCATGATTAATGTTCGTGGAAGACCATGCACAAGATAATCATGATTTTATACTTTCTCCTAAAAGAGGTCGGTGACGGGCGGAAACATCCACCTTCGACGTTGCAAGCGAGTATCGACTGTCGACGGAAAAACTGGTAGTAGGTATACGCTATGCGGCAGCTGCATCACTGCGAAATCGCGTTAACATTGACATTCGAATGCTTGTGATGATGCAACACATTATGAAACATCTAATAATATAATATACGCGCATAGTGTGCTGCTTATTTAAGGTACGCATATTCTAAAGTAGCCTGCATCCAACATGTGTACTAATCATCGAGTTATTTTCGTACATGACGAAACCCGGCTTCCGTTAGACAGGTAACTCCCCATACAACACAAAAGCTTGCAACAACATTGCTGCAACATTGCAACATTGCATATTGCAGTGTAATGTTACATAGATATTTTATAATATTACTTTAGTAGGGTTGTAGCAATATTATTTTAAAATATTAATACAATTGTTTTTAATATGTATATTGTTTCCTCACCTCGCTTTTATAGTTTACTAGAAATGGCAAAACGCGCGCTTCGCGCGCGCAGTTTGTAGTTGAGCATTGTATATTTTTAAGTATTTGTATACATGCAAAGAAGTAATTGTATGCGCACACAGTTGG
>NW_011967155.1:813195-853717 GCF_000949405.1 Vollenhovia emeryi | reverse complement strand
TACACAGTTGGAAAATTTGTGTTTTCTTGTTAAAAGAAATGCCCGTTAAAATTTTTGTGTTAAATGGTTAACACATTCATGTGTTAATTTAACAGATTGCTCTTATGTTAATTGACCTTCCATGTAAAATTATTAAAATAACTGAAAAGAAATGTTAAAACAACACAATGTGTACTTATTTTGTAATCTTACACAATACATATGTTCTATATTATTAGTAACAAGATTTATCTGTTAAAATTTACAGAATGAAATGTTGATTTTATTCTATATAACATAAGAGAGTGATCTCGGACCATTTGGCTTATTACATCTGGGCCTGGATAGATCAGTTGGAAGAGCACTCGCCTGGCAAGCTGAAAGTCCTAGGTTCGAATCCTAGCCCGTTACTTTTCTCGCCGAAAAATAAGTGGCGTGTCTTATTGTTAGTGCCTACCTCCCCGAAGATACATTCCTATTTATTATGAAATGTAAAAATTACATTTTTTAAATTCATTTTGTCATTAAAAATATGTTAAGTTTACACAAAATTTATGTTAAATGATTTTGAGATTTGCATTTATTTTGTGTTAAAATATTAACAGACTATTAGTGTGATCCTTTAACATATTCATATTATGTTAAATTAACACAAAAATTTGTGTGGACCGTTTGGGACATGTGATATCTGTTAAATTTAACACAAATTTTTCAACTGTGCAACGTCAATTTAATATAAAAATAAAAAGTAATTTATCACTCACTGATACGATTCGCAACAGCACAGTTGAACACAGAACAGATGCTTTATTTTGCACAAGTAGCAAATAACATAAAAATGTAAGACACTCACCTCACCCTTTCTCCGCTGTTGCACGATGCCCCTGGGACTCCTCCTCCTCTCAGATTTCCTTGTTGCACTCACACAACTCACACTCACTCGTGAAAATAATCGATCGCGCGAAATTTCGGGCACTCCCGTACGCGATGTGAGATACCGCGAAACGCACGAAATATTACCAACAACTTGTATTTTTGATTCGGAAGAATAGGAAATGGATAAATCACTATTGAATTGACGATATAAAACGCAACGCGAGCATCGGAAGCATAATCCGCGGTAAAGAAGTAGTTATTAGTCAGCAACGAAACGATATTTTACAATCTTAGTCCTTCAATCTAATCCTCGAAATACATTATGTGAGCAAAGTTTCCAGCGATAAATGATGCTATTAATTGCAACAGTTAATCGAGACCGAAAATAGAACAGATTACACGAAATCGATAGATAATTAAAAGCACGGTGCGTAAACGAGATGTATAAACCGCGACAAAGTACCACGGTTTACATTCATATTTTAGATGAATTAGTCTCGTGAAATATCTATGTACACGTCGATAAAGAGCCGTCGCCTCAACAATTCGTTTTTCATTACAAGTTGTAGAAACTTGATAATTAATCGAGGAACGTTACTTGTTACTAATAAAGGTGTGCAAATCAATAGCGTTTTATCCCTGCATTCATCGCGATCGAGTCTTGGAAACCGATAACGCAAAAGTAATACGACGCACGGAACGACTCTCGCTGCTGCCTGCCGGCTCGACGTTCGGCGAGCGAGTGATAGCGCGGCGACCTTGAGGTAAACATTGGCCCGCATAACGTCGCACGATACAGCGCCGAGTGAAAAACAACAAAAAAACGTTGAGAATTCGTTGTCCCTCTACGAAATGGAAAATTCCGTACTTAATATTTTACATTACTTGGTTCCCTGACTGTTACTGCGTTTTGTGTATCATTCTGCGGACTTATTGGTATTGATTAAATTAACGACTAACTCTGTTCAATCGAGAAAATGTTTCGAAACAAAAATCGTTGTTACTTAAATTCTAATTACTAAGATTAGTGATTTTACCTCAATAGTTGGTGTATACAAATGTATATTTCTAAATTGCAAATCTTTATTTACTATGAATCTAAAAGAGAAGTGAAGCACACCGCGCTTCGAGAAAACATATATTATGCACACATTATATTGCTATGTTGCTGTAATATTACATTGTAATATTTCTGAAGGCGGACATTTTAATTTTAAAGTTACTTTTAAAAGTAACATTGACTGTCGAACCAGAGTTATTAAGATTCCATCGGTGCGGAAAAAATGCATTTCTATTATAGCTGAAGCTTTTGGAATCTATATGTATATTGTTATACTAGGAGATCCATATCGCTTTCTAAGTTTATGTTATTTCTAAGAGTATAGGTTATGTGAATGCGTGTATGTTATAATACACATTCCAAGAATTTAGAATTTTAATTCGTTATTACCTTCTCGAGAGCAAGAATGAAAAATATTATCAATTTTTATATATCGCGTTTATGTACAATATATCTACTTTGAAAATCTGTTGCATTATGCGTTTTGTTGATTATATCGTATCGTTCGAACGAAGAGCAGTGAGTTACGTAAGCATGTGCCCCGATTGCAAATTAATTCTTGCACAATTTAAAAGTATCGATGAGATTGTTGCGCCAGCCACGAGTCTAAGCTTAATTACTAAAAAGTTACGTGGGTATGCGTATAATTACGAGGTCTACCTCAATGATACGCGGGTCTAGGTAAACGCGAAAAGCGAGCAAGGCCAAAGTGAAGGCAACTTCGCGTCCGGCATTGAGTCGCGCGATGTTTGAGAGAAGAGTATGAAGTAACGATGGCGTAATCATCGGCTCCATCGAGGCCCATCGCCAACAGGAGCAATGAGAGTATGAAAAGCCTTAACATACGATCCATAGTGCCCTGTAAGATCGTTTAATGATAAAATATAATTATAAAATATACTTGTGTAGAATACTATAATTTTATAGTTTTTGAATTCGAATGCTTGGCCTATCAAATCTATTTCGTCATGAATTGGATCCATATTGCTTTTAGCTGTATCATCATTCTGTCCTCTCTTTCTCTATTTATATATCTATATTTTTTTCTATATGTATATCTATATTCTCTTTAATTATTTATTCTTAGAACTTCTTTTCTAGCAAGATGACGTACGTTAAATCAGACAATATGTTTTTCTATTAAGCGATATTAATGACGCAAAGCTCTTCGTTCTGAATGACAGTTTTGTCTGCGATGAGATTGCGCCGCGTTTGTGTTCAGTCGAGCGGGCGATAGCTTTTTGTAGAATGTTGTAATGATTGGCTTATTGAATGAGAATATTTTAAACGGATCTTTTTGTGCGAGATTAAAATGACAGTTGATGGCCTTTCATACAGTATTTATATTAGCGTTCTCTCCAAAACGGACAGTGAGTTTTTAGGTATTAGAGGAAAAATTGTTTCTAGCAATAAACGAATTTAATTGGCTTTATATATAGAACAAATTGATTAGCTCATTTACTGTATCATTGTCATATTATAATAGATAAAATAACTAAATATGTATGGAGAGTGTCCATGGATTCTCAAATGTATTTTATAATCTGCGTTATCTATTTAAATCTCGTAAGAATCGATTGAGAATTTAAGCCGTGAATATCGTTCATGCAGAATAAAGATAAAAGGATTATTTGTTCGAGTCTTCGGTTGCGGTCTTCTTAAATTTTCGATTTTGTCATCTCTGGTCAATGATCCCGGGTGAATGTCCGGCGACAAGGATATGCAGGCGTCTTCGAGGACAATAAAAAAAATTGACGCGCCCACATCGCTATAGCTGACGTAGTATTCTGTGCGGTAACGGCGCGAAATTTTAAGTCTAGCAATTACGTCATGCGTCGTAAATGTTTGTCATGCCAGATCTAGTTTCATCCGACAAAGTAGGCGGTTTGCCATGGAACATTATTCCACTGTCTACAACCACAACAATCGCAGTACAGGTCCGTTTGCATAAATTATCGCCGAAATTACTAAATTCCCACAGTTATGCGGCAATTTAGCAACATTTTCACACGTGCGATAGAAGAAGCAGATAGTGTCTTTTTAAGTTTGCAATGCGATAGATAACGGCACATTGTTCTCGGTTCGTTCTAAAATTTTCTGAAGTAAAGAAATTGGTGTAATTAAAACGATCAATAGACCCACGAAAATATTCACAATAATAAAATATTGCCCTTAACAGCAAATCTTTACTATCCTTTTCTCTTTCGTTGGTCGATTTAATAACAACCTAAGTTGTAGATGTAGGAAAGAATCTTAAAAAATATGTATCCTTGATTCTTGAAAATATTCCAGGCATGATCATCGATTGGCGTTTAAAGACACATGTGCAATGTTCGCCGCCTCGCGTTCACGTAGAGCGATCACGAAGGCGATTATTACGCTACATTTTCCTGCTCTGCAATTTCGTTGTCATGCGTGTGCAAGAAGTATTTCCGGTGTTTCGTAAAATTTCACGCTGTCGTTGCTATTCAAGTGCTGAGAATGCATTCTTAGGTTCTTATTAATCAACACTGATCGAATGCGATTTCGCGTTTCCACACTTTAGAACTGATAAGACATGTGAGACAAAGAATCGCACTTACAAGACGCCGCGGAAATCGCGTCCGTTGTGCGACGTGATGGCTAGAATTCAAAATTTGCCATGGGAAGATTCTCATTTCTGAGATACTCTGCGTGACGCGTTGTTTCATTATTAACATTAGAAATACGACAAGTATGTGGCTATAATTTGGCTGGCTCACAAAATTCATATTGCTATCTTAATAGAAAATAAATAATGATGAAAAAATATATTATTTCAAATCAACAATTTAAATATTATAATATATTTATAATATTTATAGAATTATTTCGGCGATAATTTATGTAAGTACGCTGTAACTGTTATGACTAGATTGTCATAATTGTAACATGTTTGCTAATTTTTTTGAAATTATTTTAAAATATTCTGAAAAGAAAAAATGTGTCACTTCATGTACATATGACACAATTTCTAATGTGCCGATTCTTTTGAATTGCTGATCGCTCGCGTCACTGCTTGCATCAGCGTCATGGCGAACTTGTGCCTCAAATGTAATATTTTATTATTTTTAAGAGAACGCCGCACGAAAATCGGATTCGATGGAAATTTCGTCGTGCACATATTTAGAGAATAAATGCTGAAGGCCCAAATCAGCTTTTGATTGTTTATCTATCGAAATCGTTGGTGTCCGACACACGGTCGAACGGACAACCGTAAAGGAAAATTGCGTGGGTCTCGGTCTGCCCTGCCAACTACGGAGCCTTGGCTTGCTTTACGTGTAGGCCGCAAGTGCGATCCGGCTTCGGCTTGGTAGGCTCCGTTTCGATCAGTAATCGGACACGATTAAGCGCGACAAGATCGCCCGCGATCTCCCGTTCCCGGCGAAAAATTTGGAGCTCGGTTCCCAGTCTGTTTCTCTTCCTCTGTCGTTGAAATCTCCGTGCTAGAATGCGGCGGAGACTCGCCTCCGTCCTGCCGCTTGTGGTGAGTTCTAATCTCCCTGATAGCAAGTTCGCTATCAATAATGTAACTTTAATATGTTTTTGAAAGACTAATATCATTTTCTACCTGAATGACGATATATCTTCCTGGCTATTTTATTTCTGTTTTTAAATTTCATTGCATTTTTGAAAACCCGCCGTTACAAGCAGTCGTTTCTTGTGATACAAAATTAAAAGTTTGATTCTATGACGACTCTATAGAATTTTACTTTTATAATAATGTATATTCGTATTCTTCTTAATTTTAATTTCAGTTTGGTAAAAAAGACTACTCCTAACACTCAAGAATAAACTTACATTATTTTATCGGTAGAAATTATAGTTGAATGAACAAATAATGGCAATTTAACGATATTTGAAAAAATACAATTTAATTAAAACGTGTAATTATTAATTTAATTATTTCAATTATTAAGCTCCATTTTCTCTCTTTTTATTTAAAACTGCGATTATGACCAAATACAAAATAATTAGTGCCAATTGTTATGCACGCGAGTGTAAAACACCAATTTAAGTATTTTTTATTATATTAGAACATCCGCGGGTTTCCCAATGCGCAATGGCGACGTTCCTTACGATAAAATGAAATGAATCAAGAGACAAAACGAGGAAACAGTATACAGCAGCGTGGGGGCGTCGACTGGCGGATACGCGCAATGTCAGACAATATCGCTCATACGCATCGAGATCATATGAGCGCGTGATTTTATCAATTTTCCCGAGTGTAAGTCTACGTACACCGACCGTGAGAACTTAATTTCGCGACGACGCTCCTTTGTGCGAGTCGTTGCATCGCGTGCGGGAGTGCAAAACTGTTCGTTTGTACGCGCACCATCGCGCGCTTCGCACCCCGTAAATATCGCGTGTGCGCGATACGCGATCTTCTTAATTGTTAAAC
Source organism: Vollenhovia emeryi (assembly GCF_000949405.1). Classification (NCBI taxonomy): domain Eukaryota; kingdom Metazoa; phylum Arthropoda; class Insecta; order Hymenoptera; family Formicidae; genus Vollenhovia; species Vollenhovia emeryi. The sequence goes on along the minus strand of NW_011967155.1, from coordinate 847,382 downwards.
ATGTAATTCTAATTTACCAGTTGGTTATTGCATCAATATCAACTTCGATTACGAGATACGATAGAAAATTAACATTTTCGTGGGAAAATCAATATTTTCTTGTAGACATTGCTCAACGTGACGCGTGATATTTCTCAAAGGTAGAATACGAGACAGAGTAGTACAAGGCAAAACAAAATAATATTCGTGAAAACGATTTTCACGTTTAATATAGAGGACAGTCCCCCATTATGAGACAGGCCCCTAATATTATATAAGATAGCGGGTGTTCAATATCCAATGTCACAAATCGTTTTCGCAACAATTTACACGCACGACCTGACTGAATGAATTTTTCCACTAAACAGATTTAACTCCAAAAGCAATAAATGCACGGTGGAAATGCAACTGATCTCTGCAAATTGATGTGTTACAAAGGGGCCTGCGGATTGTTTTCGCAATCTATTATACGTACAAGGATATGTTACGGCATTGCTTTCGAGCCGCCAGAAGGAGCTCCCGAAAATTCGCTATCGAAGATCGAATGTCGCACACGCACACGCATACGCACGACGGCGCCAATCCACTCGACACGCCGCCTCTGCTCTCCTCTCGTAAAAGTGAAAGCGCCGCGTCGTAAGCGCGACAAGCGAAGGAGAAAATACGCGGTAAGGCTCGCTCGAGCGTCAGATGGAAGGCAGAACGCCGGGACCGAGTCGGGTTCGTCCGTCGTGTATCCCACGAGCGTGGCAGATGATCTCGATATCGCGAGTAACTCACTTCATTCACCAACTTTTTTCCATCGGTCTGAAATCAAGTCGCTCTCTCTTTGTCGTAAATTCATTCAAAGTCATCCTTCCTGGATGACCTATTTCTTGATCTCCTGTGTTGATATCTTGGTACTTGTAAAGGAATGTAAAACATCACACTTCTATCAAAGTCCGATTAAAATTAGACAGATTATTATACCTGTATCAGGTATTAGGTATTGATGTTCTTCTTTCAATTTCCAAATGATTTCACTTGATGAAACTATACAAAAGTTACATGCGTTTCAAAACGTTTTATCGCGACGTTTCCGTTTACGACTTTGAAATTGTGCAATGTTTGCGTAAAATAATTTACTGTCTAACGTAGGGAAAGGTTCTGGTCAAAAGACCAGAGTGGCTCTCTTCAAGCCTTTGTTCCGAAGGGACGCGAATGAGGTGCACTCCCACGCGCCTCGGACAATCGCGAGAGCGATCTTGTCGTCGCTCTCACAATCAGCGGCTCTCTGTCCTGCCAGCACGACGTTTTTAAAAGTAGGAAGTAGAGGTGATAGAACATAGAAGTGTAGTTTTCGACTCATCGATGATGAAAGAGAGAAACGTGTTCGATGACGTCCCTCTCTTGGCATTCTTGCCATCCACTGCGAATTAAAAGTGGAGTCATCTGAAGTGTTCTTGTTATAAACTCCTTTTCGTATTGTATGTGTGAGTGATTTCTCCCGCCATTTTGCAATATTACATAATCAACAAATGCAGTTGCGCAATTTATGATAAAACGATGTACTTTCCTACCGTGACGATTATTTCTCTTGTGTGTTACATCTTTGCACGTCCCACACACTGTACTCGTTGATACTTGAGAGTTTTCTCGGCGCGCGAGATATGCTATCTCTGGACTTTCGATTTCACGCGATATTTATGAAATTGTAAGTGTAACGAGCGCCGAAGGCGTTGTAAAGCGTGAAGCGTTGGATGCTGTTTATTTTTCGTCGTCCACGACCATTTCTCCACCGTGGAAACGCGATGTCGTTCACTGGTAACGCGAGGAAACGAAGCCTCTGCAGTAAAACTGGATTTCACGCTGCGCTGGAAATTACTTATCCGGATCGTGGCGATACTCGAGAAGACGATAACTTCGTAGACAGAATTTCATTTACTTCATTTACCTCTCTATCGCGCGACTCTCCGCGCCCGCGCACGCGATAACGTCTATCTCTGTGTATATCGGCGGCAGAAAAAAAACGCTTTGCAACCGTTTTTGCAAGTTATACGCTTTCTCGACCGAATGATCCGTTTGATATTCATTAGCTGAAAAAGCATGTCATTACAAAGGAGCTGAATTTATAGGTATGTGCCGTGTATACGCAAAAGCAGGGTCTGTTCTCGACAAAGAAACCTTGAAATTCCACTAGAAAAATTCATATGACATAAAGACTTGAGAATGAAATTATTATTTAACCGTAAAAATGATTGAATAATAATTATTAGCCGATAATGTTACATCTTCTTTTCTAGACAAAAACGTTGTACTCTCACAGTGAACATAACTTTTCCGCATATTTAAGTAATGGATATATAAAATCGTTTTCTTTGCCACGTATCTCAAAATAGGAAAAGCATGAATATTCTGCTGTTCTCAGTCCTAATGCATATTATTTCCACGAAGAAGAGACGCCGCGACACGTACGTCACCATGTGTGTCGCGAGCTGGCGACATGAGACGAGGCAGTTTTTTTTACGCAAATGACCAATTCTTCCGGTGACTAAAAGGAACGTCAGGTTGGCGGCGTCCGTTTCGTCAGATGATTACGGGTAATGCGAACGATGATTACGGAACGGCGATTGCCTGACCCGAAGATGACGCAAATGTGCGAGATGACATAAACTTGCAACGTTCCTTCCGGCTACTGTCGTCGAGGTCCTGGGAATCGCTGTATCAAGGATACGCATTGTGGGAATCTAACGCAATGTTGATAATAAAAGTGGCACAGGTCTTTCCGGTTTCCCGAAGAAAAAAGTACGCAAATCGATATTAAAAGTCTGTGTGAAACGCATAATTTAATCGATAATCGATAAATGCGTGTAAAGCATCCTCCGTTGATTGACGCATCCTGAATGATATACCCTTGAGTTGTAATCGACGTAATTAAGATTCATTTTATTCATGAAAAAGATGTTATCGTTTGTAAATGAAGCTTGAAACACTGCATAAAAGTTATTAATATTATAATATACATATATAATATTATAATATATTAAGTTGTCGATAGTACAAAAATATCAGATGAATATGCATATGATATTTTTTTCATGCTACTAAATTTCTCAATCGAATGAAGTCTGAAGCAACGTTTTAAGAATCTTAAGAAACATTCCCTACATTTGCACTATTCTTTTTACAGTGGAGTTACACCCTTTACTACGCTTCATCTTAAGAAACAGGCTCGTATCACAAGTATCGATTATGCACATCAAGGGGTGTGACGGTTTCCCATAATATACATCCTGAACACTACCTTACGCGAGACCTCGATCTTTCGCATCGCTCAACGACAGTTACGACTCTCACAATGCAATTTTCTGCCGTTTATAGCTTCCTCAATGTTGCTCTCAAAGATCGCGTGCTTTTTATGACTGGCGATTACGTATGGATATAAACAATTATCGATCACGCGAGACGAATTAAATATTCAAGACTCTCGATTCTCCTAATGATATATTGTTAACAAATAAGAGTTCGTCCAAAGTGAAAGGAATATTATTCCGACGTATCTTTATATTTTCTCAAATAACTTTTCAACGTCGAGGCTTTCGTACCACGTATACATTAATATTCCAGCAAAAATCGGGAAGTTCACTTTTCGAAGAATTTACGTCCACAAAGACTCTTCTTGTGACAAATCGTAGAGATGCCTGGCAGAAGATGGTCTGGGCTTATATGGACCGAATCGCTACCCCTTTACGTCATCCGAGAGGATCGCCGCGAGATCACGTGCGGCGCGTGCAACGATTACGCGTGCCACAAGCTAATAATATATAAGGCCCGTCCGGGAACACGCGTCGCGCGAATGTGGAGTACGCGCGATGGTGGGCGGGCGCGGTCTCGGTCGCCGGGAAAAACCGTCTCGCGGCTTCCTACGGAGGGGGATGGTCGCGAGGGAAGGAGCGTAGATCCGTCGTGTACGGCGGATCTGGAAATGCAGGGACACCGCCGGTTCTCAGTCACAGTATCGCGTCCTCTCGCTCCGCCTCGACGACATCGGCGCAGCCGATGTCCGCGTCGACATCCTCTTCCGTTTCTCTTCTTCCGCAGTCTCATCCGGTCCGCGAAAGTAGGTGATTTTTCTCTCCCCCCCCCCCTTCGTCTCTTTCGACGTTCGTGAACTTTTAAATGCCGATCCTGCACTTGCCTTGCTTTCCTTCTTTCACTCCGGAGATTAAGATCGGTCTCGTTATTTAGCATCATAATTAAGAAGATACCTGTATGTGGGTTCCAGGTTTCGATTATTTTGATCGAGAAATTTCTTCGTGCAGTTATCGCAGTGGAGACTGTAATGTATGTAAATGGGCGGCTTTTGCTCGAGGAGTAAGTGAACGTTTCGGCTCGGCGATCGGCTGCAAAAACGACGAAGAGGAAACTCGAGGAACGCGTATTGCAAAGCACCAGTGACCATGATTTTGCGAACGTGTCTGTGCCTCAATCTCTTGACGGTAGGATTTATGAGTATGCAGTACACATATAGATTTACGACTAATTTCAGAATATATTAATATACTGCACGTTTACCGGGAGCCAACTTAAAAATAATTAATTCGATCCCGCGAGCAACTTGTGCGCTTTTTGTTTTTCTACTTATGAGCGCGCATATACATATCTAGATTACGAGAGGATAATCAGAGTGAATTAAATCAGCAACTGATGGCAAGGCAAAAGTTCATTGGCATATAAGATATTGATGAAAATATTTCCGAAAGCGTTGACCTTCCCGTAGACGTGCAACTTTGTTAACTAATTGGCATTGACATTGGGACTCGACGTCACTTCAAGATCCTCGATTGAGTAAAGCGCCGGTCGCAAGGTGGTGATTACCGTCTCTCAAGTCATCCAATAGTAACTGGCAAATGAATCGGCGAAACAGCTACGCGTTACGTAATCTTGTTATTTTCATGATTGCAATGATGAACTTTGTACAGCAGTATTGACATTGGTAATGAAACTAGAGATTCGCGTAAAAGAATTGATTACCATATTCGCACGAGTATGTATAATTAACGAGAGCGCAAATCGAGGGAATTTATAAATGCTCGTTAGAAACATATGAACATCGGAAGAGCTACATTAAAATCTAGAAACGAGACTAATTGTAAAACAGACATTTTGAATAATGAATCTGACAGATATTTTGAAGAATTTCAGAAGCCGAATATCGAACGGGAGATTCCGACACGGCCTTACGATAATTTACGAAATTGCCCGAACCCACGTTTCACGTACAACAATTATAGCTTTAGATTACGAACCGCAGGTGTTTACGTCTGTCAAAGGAGTGTACGATACTTTGCATACATTTAACGGTGACGGCTCGGGATGATTTGCGTAACTGCATTTGCGTGCCGGTAAAACCGCTGATTGTTCCGCACACTCGTCGAATACAATCTGCCACGCATATATTCACGTCATCGCTCGATCGAAACTGACACCCGGCGTGATTTGTGGAAGGCGTTCATGAAAGTCGAGGATGCGCTCGTGAAAGAGCCACCGGGCTCCTATTCCTACTCCGGGAGAGTTCGATGCACGAACGCGCGGTACCGTGAAGATCGCGTGGATGGAAGTGTAACAGATGAGGACGTTCTCTCTCTTCTTCCCGTGCCATCGGGCAATATAAAAACGCGTGCGTGACTATCAATGCAGCCCAGATTCACGTCAATCATCAGGATCAGCTCTGTTTCCAGAGTAATTGACAACGCTCGACTGTAAACTCAATGCCGAATCATTATCGCGCACTTGGCGCCGAACGTGGCTGTCAGGTCTTAAGTATGATTCGTTTAGTACAAGAATGTTCAAAGAATTGGCAATATCTAAATATGCAGTAAGACGAAACGTACATATTGTTAATATTGGCCTACTTAGGAGAGCTATTGAATTTTCTGGGAACGAAACCAAATAATTGCCACTTGTTAAGTCAAGGAAAGTGAAAGAATAAGTCAAGTCAAGGTATAAAGGCTTTTCTTATAATTTTCGTTGTTAATGAACATTAATTAAAAGGCTGTGAGAAAACAAGATCCTAGATATTAATTACAATATAATTGTATAGTGAAAAATTATTTTACCTGGCACGACAATATTTTCTTAATGCAACAATCATAAAAATATTTAGCATGCGCCCCTATTATTGTTAATTATTCTCACAGCGTATTTTTCAATACTACACTATGATTAACCGAGATAGGCTAATATTATCATTCAACGTCATTGTCATTTAAATAAGCTGAGTAATTAAAAGAGTATTAAAGTGGCAGAGTTTGAAATATATTGTTAATCGCTAACAAAATAAGAATCTGCCTTTGCATTTGAATGGAATTAGAAGCACGCATCTTTAAACGCTGAATGTAAATACCGAGAAGAAATGAAGTGAAAGTAAAATAGTAACGTGAAACAACTTCGGATATCAAACTCGCAGTTTAGAACACGTATCGCTAATTCTGGCGTGCACGATGAGTTACTAAACCGAAAGGGAAGTGGCTGGTACACGAGGAGCAGGTATTTAGATTTGAAAAGAATTGGGATACGAGAACCGATATCCTTGTGTCGTAAATATCGTAGCGAAGCTACGCGAAAGCAATTAATATCACGCACGCCGAATATCAATTAGCGCGCGCTCGTGCGAAGGCCGCGACGTGCGCTCATGAAACGCCGACGCTCCTCGAATACCAAGTGAGATCGCAAACGAGATCGCGCATTTGTCACGTATCTCCCTCGTGTGACACTATCTGCAATTATGATCCGTAATATCACGATTGTATGCGATGTGGTTGGGTCACCGCAAGATGCCACCGACGATGATGGCAGGCCTTCGCGCGCTACAGACCCGAGGCATATGCTTCGGAGATTCAAAGGCATTCTTGCTGGCGACGATACGCCCAAGAAATAAAAGGCGGTGCTCAATAATATCAAATGAACGAACAATAATATTTAAAAATAATTCAGTAATCTTCTTTTTTAATCTAAAAGAAATCATTTTTAAACGGTATATTTCATCAGAGATTGCCCGTATTAATATAAATAAAATTTCAAGTTTCAATCGAGCTCAGCCGGCCACATTTATTAAATACGCTTTCACGACGTTTCGGCCTTTGGTTTAGGCCTTTATGATTGCCGGCCTACCTTGTTACGAAGTTTTGTCAAATGAAATTGGAACCACATTTGGCACACTTGATAAGGACCTAAACCAGAAATGATTTTTATTTTGGAGACTAATACCGCGTGACAGAGTAATATATGTATAATAAAAATTGTAGAAATTGTAACACTTTATTCTATATATAATTAGCCACTCCATTAATCTTATATTTGTCGTAAGTAATTAATCTTATGTTTGTCTTATATTTGTGATTTAAATGCGTGCCATTTGTTTTCACGCATGCATATACTATTCACGCTTTGACGTTGCATAGTACCGTGGGCACTAAGCTTCGAAAATTTGCGTGATCAATTAAGCGATAGAAATGTGTCAGTGCCAAGTTAATTGTCCAAGATGAATCCCAAGAGCAATCGACCGAGGATCTCGTTAATTTCTCCTCCTTGCTAGCTAATTACCTCCGCAATTAACGTAGCAATATCCTTTTCCTGCAAGCACCGAATTCATTGTCGGCTACCAATGTCGCCAATTTCCCGAGCGCGCAATTTCATTATAATCCCAGATTATATCACGTGATCAGGCACGTGAGAACACCGCGCGGAGCGTGGGTGTTTTTAATGAGAGAGGAGATCGCGCGAGAGGATGGAGAACGGCGGAAGCGAGCGAAAGGAGCCGCGGCGGCTCCTGTGCAAAGGTGAAATCACCGTGACCGACGGCAGTCGGTCGGCGGACAATGGACGGTGCAATGATAATTTAGCGAGTTAATCGCGCGGCTGGACGACCTCGTACAAAACCGCCGGCCGAAACGACGGCTTTCCTTCGAGGATGGAAAATTGATGCACGGCGTGGTTATAGACGCGTCGGGAACACCGAGGCTCCTGAGAATCGCGCGCTATTATGCGACGTGAATGAAATTCGTGTTGAGTCCTTGATACTTAACGCAATTTATCCCATGTCTCGATTGTTTATGGTCCCAGCTTGGCTTCGTAATTATCCGCAAAATAACTCTTTGACTGCGGTAAGTTTCGAGCGAGGGGACTCGTTGCTCTCGTCTTAAGATATTAAAGTACTTTCTCATGCTGGGTCTTCGTGCATTTAAAAAGAAACAGGGAGATATATATAGATAGAGAGAGAGAACGAGGCGAGGGAGAGAAAGAGAGAATCAGTTAAACTTCAGTTAACTTTAATTAATGCTTACAGACACGACCGGTTTCAATCTTTGCTTAAAATTACTGAGCGATAATGAATAACGCGTTTTTACTCTATACGTGCACATGAATAACATACATATTTTGCGTTACTTTCGCGGGATTAGTACGGGATTTTGCGTTTATAGAACTAGGCAACTCATCAATGTCTCTCGTTGACTGAAGATATGACGTATCCCATCTTCCACTTTGACGTCTTCGAAAAAGAAAAAATGTCCGCTCGGGAGGAAATTAATACTTGCTTGCGAGCACTATAATTTTGATAGAGACGGAAGGGAGAAAAAGTATCCAATGGTTCTCGGAAGAACGAGAGCGAATTGCGACTGCCGGAAAGAAAAAGCCTTCACCCTAGAAACCGTATAGATTATGTCATGAAAGACGGCGGGGCTTACTTTTTATGAGCCCCTCTCGTTCTCCAAACTACAGGGTAACTACGTATCGAGCATCCCTTGAAGAGTCTTACGTCTATAAATAGAACGTTAGATAGTCAGCTTCATGTAAATGCTTAGATATTTTAACAGAACGTATTTCATACGTGGAAACAAAGCCGCGAGGTCGATACGTTTCAAGGATATCAACCTAACATTGAGTCCGACTCCTACAACGCGACCATTTCTCAAGTCAAAGTGCCTCGCAGCGATAACACGTAGTGAACCAGTTTCAAGGATACCGAAGCAATCCCGAGTGTGAATTCTTCCCGGCAACGAGATGCAGCAACGTGATGGATATTAAGCGCACGTGCGATACATGGAGAGGTCCAAGGTCAGCTGTGGCGTGCCTTGACCCCACGTGTCGTGTCCCATAAAACAAAACTTCACTCGCCATGTAATTCCTGGAGCTGAGTATACTGCTTAAGGGAAATTTAATCTCCCCCTGTCCCCAGTGCACGGCTACAAATATTTCTGTGCCTCTCTTCGTATCCCGTCCTCTTCTCGTATACATTTTTACGCAGCTATTTTATATATTGAGGAGCCTGGCTGACAGTTTGTTTTCAATTTATGGAGGGAAACGTCACCCTCTCGCCATTTCACCGAAAGACGTTATTATTTCGCGAGAAAATTTTCGCTGCGTCAATACGTCGGCCCTAATGCTCGGTCGGTCCAGCATCTCTTAATATGGACCGACGAGAGGCGGACCTCGTGGTCTTGGTCAATCCCACGCAAAATCCGCAATAGAAGGGATAAGTATCTCTTACGTGACCGCCGTGTTTGTGCGCAATGGTACCCCGCTATGAAAGATACCGCGATGGAAAGCACCGCATTCCCCGCGTGGTCGGAATTATTGTGGTACATTATAATGTATTCCGGCTAAACGACGAATACAGACTCAGATCGAGGATATCGCTTCGTAAGTTTCGTTGTGTTTCCGACTTCTTTTTTTATTAACTTTCTATGCATTTCCGAGGCGCGAGTAATCATGAATCATGGATTAGCCTGCGGATCCCGGGGTTTTTTTTGTGCCGATAACGAGGAAGAGCGGAACGTGATTTCATTCACACGGAAACCTCGTTTACGCGTGAACTCGATTGCACGTAAACATGACGTAGCGATGCTTACGATTTTAATTATTATTACGAAGTTGCGAGTCCAGTTATGAAGAAGGATCGTTCGACTCGACGTTGTAGACTGACACTTATATATTATAAATTGTAATATAATCGATCGATCTTTTCTTGCGATGAAAAATCATAGTTCATTGCCACGTGTTCCCGCCTGTGAAAAATTCGCCGCAAGAAGTCTTCGTTTTGCCGCGTATATAAATGCTCTTGAAAACAACCGTGAGCTCAATGAGAATAATGAAGAAATCAACAAGATGAGACGCGGTTTCTTAAGCATATGCCTATGCGTGTGATCAGTGTTTGCTGTTATCTAAATAAAATTACATAGATGATTATCTAGATAAAATTTTAGTGTCATCTTATCTTTATATAGATTTTAAAAAAAGTATTATCTATATCTGCATCTTAGATAAAAGAAAGTGTTATCTTTACTAAATTATCTAAGATAACGTACAGATAATTTGGTTTAGGGCCACATAAAAATACTTAACAGTTACACTATTTAAATATGGATGGCGCTGTAGACCATGCATTTATGTGTGTGTCATATAACTTAACCTGAATTATATTCTATATCCCCCTTTATAATTTATATTTTTCTTTAATTTTTTCATAACTTTTTCTACTGCGTTTACATGAAGTCTTAAAAATATTATCTGAAAATTATCTAGATGAATCATCATATAATTTTATCTTTTATCTAGATATATTCAAAACGAAATCATCTTTATCTTATCTAAGATAAATTTATATATTTTTATCTTATCTTTATCTAGCTAAGTTTAAAATCATCTATGCACAACACTGCGTGCGATACGCAGCAGCGTTTTCGCACAAAGCCACAACCTGAATTCGTGCAACTGGAATTCAGATACTGCAATTGTATTTTAATGATTGCAACACCATCCATCCATCGCGACGGTAATATATGCTCGTAAATGACCGGAGCCTGAAATACTATCGGACGCCGCAAAAAATTCGGCGAAATAAAGTACCGCCGTCTCGAGCTTGGCTGGTTCGAAGCCACGCTCGAGGCGGGCCGTTCGTCGTCTTCGGGTCATAACGCCGTAAATGGAGTGATTACGATTGACCGGCGAAGCGGAGTATACGTCGCCGCGCCTACGAGCAGCCGTATAGATCGCAAAGAAGAAAAGAGACAGGCCTCGTAGTCCGAGAAACGATGCTGACTAATCCTTTAGCCGAGGAACACCCCACGTAGCTGGTCACGTACCTTGTCACGGTGTGTGTTCTTGTTATCGGCCGGCAACTTGAAATTTGCGTACGTGCCTGTAGATCGTAAATACCTATCCTCTTGCTCGTAATTGGAGTCGTGATGACAGCTGGCTAGAATGAAGAGTTGGATGTTACTTTATTAAATTAATAATTATATTTCTTTTATAACAATACTACACAGTTGAAAAATTTGTGTTAAATTTAACAGATACCACATGTCCCAAACGGTCCACACAAATTTTTGTGTTAATTTAATCTGGATATGTTAATCTGGATATGTTAAAGGATCACACTAATAGTCTGTTAATATTTTAACACAAAATAAATGCAAATCTCAAAATCATTTAACATAAATTTTGTGTAAACTTAACATATTTTTTTAATGACAAAATGAATTTAAAAAATGTAATTTTTACATTTCATAATAAACAGGAATGTATCTTCGGGGAGGTAGGCACTAACAATAAGACACGCCACTTATTTTTCGGCGAGAAAAGTAACGGGCTAGGATTCGAACCTAGGACCTTCAGCTTGCCAGGCGAGTGCTCTTCCAACTGATCTATCCAGGTCCAGATGTAATAAGCCAAAATGGTCCGAGATCACTCTCTTATGTTATATAGAATAAAATCAACATTTCATTCTGTAAATTTTAACAGATAAATCTTGTTACTAATAATATAGAACATATGTATTGTGTAAGATTACAAAATAAGTAAACATTGTGTTGTTTTAACATTTCTTTTCAGTTATTTTAATAACTTTACATTTAAGGTCAATTAACATAAGAGCAATCTGTTAAATTAACACATGAATGTGTTAACCATTTAACACAAAAATTTTAACGGGCATTTCTTTTAACAAGAAAACACAAATTTTCCAACTGTGTACGTTAAATATTCCATTTTTCTTTCGCACAGTCTTTTCAGGCAAAATTCTATTTTTATCTTAGATCTTCTATCCAAAACGTGACGATTTCTGTATGTATTTTAAGAATGCGAGAAACAAGAAGCAAATTTATCCTCTACGCATATTTTAATTTCTAATCGATTCTTCGCCTTTTATTTATAACAGAGTTATAAATGTTAATTGACTTGATCTCTCATTTAAGGCTTATCGAACTGCCCAAACATGTCTACGCATGTCTAAAAGACATCTTGAAGATTTTTTAAAATTTAAACAAGATACTCAGTATTTTATTTCCCATGTCGTATTTTCCATATTAAGCAATAATGATTGACGCGGTTAACGCGACGCGGAAAAACGATTTAAGTAGGTTTACATTGCAGGTTTCGGCGCTGTGTCTGACAGCGGACGAGATCGAGGCCCAGAGAAGCGGCTGGAACCTAAATCCCAATACACAATATCACATTCAGACCGATGAGGGTCCGGAGAGATTCTTTCGCTTTCAAACAGCGAACGGCCAGTATAGGAAAGAGAAGAGATTGGCTGATGGCACGGTGATTGGCACCGAAGGCTGGTTAGACCCTCTCGGATATTTACGATTGAAGGACTACATCGCCGACCACGAGGGATTCCGAATACTAAGGTAATCTGACCATAGAATTAATGACAAAATTAATATTCGAAACAACGCCGGGGCTTAACCAAAATTAGAAACCAATAACCGGTAATTAAGTGCCGAGTGACGAGTTTATCGCTGAAATCCTTTCAGGTCAAAGATGGTTTACGTGGGCAAGGATCGACCCATTCAAGACGCGGTGGCGGAAACAAAGAAGGTCCCGGCGCAGACTGGAGTCTTAGCCAGACCCAAAAGGCCACCTAATCCCTTCAGGTAAAGAGCGGTCGAGAAGTCGGAAAGTCAATGTGTTATAAACTGACAGAAAGAGACTAAAATATACACGTTAAAAATCAGCTTTAAAAAAATGTAATATCCACTACAGAAATTTGTAAAGAGTCTTCAACCATTCGTTACAGACGACCGGATCCTAATGCCGTCGTGCCATTGTCCGGCAACGACATCACTTCCGGTTATTATACTCCGACGACCATCAGACCCCGGCCGATTTTACGGAACAATTATTACTCGAGTCGATACTCCCCATCTGGACTCCAGAGCCTGGACACCTATTATCGACCGCAAGCTACGTACTATCGCGGTTCTACAGCTCGACCGCCGACCCAGATTCTCGAAGCTCCTTACGACCCTGCTATCGGCGGTTCCTCCGTCAGGCCGAGCTATCAGTCGCCCATTTCCCGAAACGACCCGGGCGATCTTCCGCCGTACGACGGCACTCACAGCACGGCGAACGGATTCCAGTATTATTTAAGGAGGCAGTACCACGAGGAAGAGCGGGAGCCCGACGGCAACGTCGGCTCGTTCGGCTACATCGATCCGTTCGGCATCAGACGGGTGATTTATTACAAGACGGATCCGTTCACCGGCGGATTCCTCCACAAGAAGAACAACCGATACGTCGGCTTCAACGCGACGCCCTACGACCCGCTTCCGCCTGATCTGTCCAGGACGCGGCTCTCGAGGGCTCCCCCAACGAGCGCCTCGTAACAGTTCCGTCATTGTTCATCCGCTTTGCCACGTTGTAGCATCACGTTTTATCGCGAAGAGCACATCATCCGATACCGCGTCGACGCTGGATTTCGCTACGCCGGACGGCCTTGGTTCGACTCGATGGTCTCGATAGCGAGACCGCTCGTCGAATCGAACTGCCGCCCGTTACCGATGTTCTCTCAAGCAATCGCGGCTGATCATGAATTTTCCGCCCCGGAATGGAGAAATGTGAGAGAGGGGAAGAACAATGGTGAATAGAATAGTGGTCTCGCCAATGTAGAGATGCTCCATATTCCGCGGAGGAAGGATGAAGATTCCCCGGCCGGGATTCTCGATCACCAACGTTGCTTATATAATATATAGATATAACGTTTCTCCAAGTGCCACGACTGATTTCTGATGTACGACTCTCCGTTGTGTCAGCACCGTCAACATGGTTCCCAGTATTATCCGAGATGATATAACGTTACGAGGAACGAGGGTCGATTGAATCAGGAGACGATCGAAATGCAGCGGATAAGAAGGCGCTCCAACGGAGAAGAGATAAGGATTACGCGAGATTAACACAATGACTTTTCGTCATCGAGAACCGTGGCGGTGGCTTCCTGATTCGTCGTCCTGCCTTTGTTCTGTTATTATCGCGAGCGGATGATCGGATACCGCGAAGAGACAACGCTAGATGCCATGCTGGACTACAACGCAATTTTCAGGGAAGCGCGGTGGGACTTCCTTGAAAAAAAAAAAGAAGAAAATTGTAAAACGCGTCGGACAATGTTCGCCAATCTTTCCAGTTGCGTCACCGATCTATGAAACGTGCGAAGACTCCCGGCCGCCATTGTCTTTGCGTGTAAAGTTCTTTCGGTAATCTATTTTCGCACAGAGATACTTCGGAAAACATTTTCGTTTGAGATCGTAATCGAAGCTCAATTTCCTTTCTCTCTTGGTAGCAACATTGTTTTTTAGAAAACATGTATTCGAACTAATTGCTTGGATTATAATTGGAAGTTTCGGGATTTTCCGTCACTTCTTTCTCTACAATCTTCTTCTATCTGGCGAACAGTGATCTACGACAAAGAAGAATCCCACCTATCGAATCAAAATAGAACGGCCAACATTTTGGCGCGAGCGGATCGGACATTGACCCTGCAGTGTACAATTTATTTTCTTTTTTATTTGCTAGCGACGCTCTATCAGCGAGATATCAATATTTTGTCATACTGTGGGGCGCGCTGGTGATTTATATCGCGCCGAATAATCGCGTCTTAAAAATCTTTAGTGCGCGAGAAACGCTTGATTATGCAAGCATGCATTGTTGTACGCTGCGGGGTTAATTCAGCGTGAGCCGCAGATCCGGAAATCTTAATAGCTTTCTATCGCCGATTCTGCTGACGCTAATAGTAGTAGTTTTCCTTCCTAGTTTATAATGCGCGTCCGCGGATACTTTTCGCGTACTAATTTCTCGCGGCATACCGGAAGGCTATCCGCTCGTGCCAAAAGACGAAGGGGGCCGCGTAGCGTTAGTTAATCGTTAAGTTAAACCTCGTTACGTCGCGACAATGGTGCTGATTGTTAAGTAAAAGCGGATACACTGCGCACTTTCCGTTCTTTTATGGCGATGAGAACCGTGCCGTTATGCACTGTGCGCCTAAGTCAATTGCGATTTTCGGATTAAAGTCCCCCCCTCCCTCCCCCTTCCCCGCCCCCTCCCCCGCGAATGACATTGCAACTGTCCGCGTAGAGACAAGAGATACGATCTGTGCGTAAGGAATATCGTTTTATGCTTAACTTATTTTGCAAATAAATGTGAAAGCGGACGATCGCTCGAGCGTAAAATGTTAAACATGTGATATCAGATAGTTTACACGAAAGCAGCAGGCAAATAAAATTCTATTTAACACCGAATTGTTGTTTCACCAGAAATATTATGGTAGATATTTAAAAAAAAAATGGCCAGAAGTTTGGCCACTTTAATTATTTCATCGGAATTCGACACGGGATTTTTAATATAGAAGTCGTACAGTTATGTTCACGTGCAACTTTAAGCAATACAAGCATTTGCATTTGAGACATATGTATCTAGTTCCGAATGAATCAGCGTTCCTGATAACAATTTAACACTTTTAGTAACATTTGATCCGGTATGTGCAGCTTTAATCGTGCGTATCCCATATTTTAAAATACATAAAAATGTTAATATGATACAATGTTGAAATTAAACGTTAAATATTAATGAGTTGTATAGGGGTTATCAGATTGAAACTCATTTTATGTAGAATGGGCTTTCTGCTGCCACAAGCTAAAGAGAAGTTTCTCATCGAGTCTGACTAGGCTCTGATAGTATATATTTTTCATATAGCAATTTTGACGGTATACACAAAGTAACATTGTCGTAAATTCATCTAAAATCTATTTTAATCTCGTCTTACAGATCCACAAATTTCCCGTAATTATTTCCAAATGCTGTCAATGTTCTTAAGCGTTTCGTTATTTGTAGCAATGCTTGGATTGCGAGGGACGGTATTATCGGTGATCCCATATCGCGTAATCAGTGCGACGTGCATTCAGGAGCGTCGGCGTCCGCTTATCCGATTATCGTACCTCAATTCAAAGTTTCACCGGCCTTGACGCGCTACCTCGTGAAAAGTTTCACCGGCCTCGGAGAGTGCGCTCTCTTTCTTTCCTCTCCGAGAACGAAGACTGATGCCCTTATAGATTTCTATGTACTCGAGACTAACAATAAAGACGCTTCGCTCCGTTAAACACACGTCTATCCTATATTTTCTTCCCCCCGGCCAAGCCCGAACGCAGATCTCTCGGCGTTTGTAGGCCGTGATAATTCTTCATTCCACGGAAGATTTATTGAGTATCTGCATGCTCGCATATAGATTTATACACGCATGAGAATACACGCTCGTTGATGTATGTAATCGGTGACGGTAAGAAGTCGACGTGCTTATTCGGGCAACGAATAATTTGATTCCTTTCGCCGCTACATTCTCATTTCCCGTTTTTATTGCTGTTGCACACGGCACATATACCTAATAAACATCTATTGAAATTATACTTTTTCCTTTCATAAATAATACTTTTTTCTTTCTACGATAATTCAGAAATGAGAAATAACTAAAAATTAAATAAATCGTGTCGTACAAAAGTGCTGTGCGAAAAAATTAACACAGTTAAAATATTAAAAATACGGATGCTCTAAGAGAAGAAAAAAAAATGCTTCTCCTAAGTACACATATAGAGAGAAGAGTATTATATGTATATATATAAAAAAAGGCTATCGAATAATTGCATCAAAGTTCTAGGTTCTCGCACTAAATACAGAAATGTTCTACGGCGAGGTATAAAGGTGATAGCGCCATGAATGGACGTAGACTCGATCACGAGTAGATCAGTTCGCTGGGTGCGATTTAATCCCGTGACATTTTTCTCTATCGCGACACAAGAAATGTCAGTTCCCACCGAAGAGCACAATTACGCGGCGGCGGTGGCGGCGCCGCGCCGGTACAGAGAGATAGTAGGAGATAAATCATTAATGGTGCCATATACGAATGCCAGGATCTCACGTTGAGAAAGGATCGACATGGTCAACGGTGGAAGGATGAAAGAGCGAAGTCGAACTTACCAAGCGTTGTTTCTTACTACAAATGTTTATAGAATGGAAAGTGTATTTGGGGCGCGAGAAGATAAAGTAACTTAACAACTTAATGGCTATTTCTTAATAACGGTACAGTGCTGCGAATCGCTCAAGCATCGACGGGGGGTGGGCTTGCTATTGATACTTTCTGTTGTATTCATCCCGCCTGTCGACCTGCTGGCTCAGTGGCTGCTGTGGCTTTTGGGCTGCTGCGCGAGCGTCTTCCTCCTAAAAAGATCAACGTACCGAATCTTTACAAACCGTTCTCGCTAATAAAATTGGCTACTATAAATCAGATTTTGATGATATTGATTAGTTTTAGGGGGTTAAAAAGAAATGTGTCTTTTTAGTGGAAGAAGAATATTTTTTTCTTTGCCGGAAGTAACGCCAGCTCGATCAAGCAAGCGTCAAGCGTTAAATCTACTGTTACTGTCTGTCATTCTAGGAGAGGATTTCGCGTTTCTAGAAAACAATTCTGTGTATCTTTGTTTTCAAGTCAAACTTTCTTTTTTTCATTTCGAAATTTTATTCAAAGATTTGCTATTCGCATTTGTAATAAGATTTTAATGTAGGATCAACGAACTCATTTGATGGCGGTAAAGTGATTACTAGCTATCGGTGTCTAACGTAGCAATTTTAATTAGATGCGGATAAGCACGTATCTCCGTCGATGTTGTATTTTCTGCGGCGCGTAGATAAGAGCGTGGTTTTCGATGAGTTAAGGAAGAGAACCGGTAGCTGTTGAGAACCGACATAATGATTAACAAGAGTTGAAAGGAAATGGCACGAGAGTAGCTACCTTCTTCCCTCACTTCGCGCAGGTCATTCATACCATATAGCGGTCTCTAGCCTTTGCATCGATAGGGATCGCTATCACGATTTCGCAAGTGCACTCGTATGTAGATAACTGAATGGCTTTTCGCAAACCCTGCTTGGAAACCGTGACCTATGCTAGCTGTGGCGAAACAGAAGTCCTGCCCATAAGATCGCGGAGAACGTTTCCATAAAGGTGAGCATGGACGCGAACAGAGGTGATAAGAAGAGAGATGAGAGAGGAGGAGAGGAATAAGTGGGGATAATCGAGGACAGAAAATTGTGAATGGACTGCAATGTGCAATGAAGTAGTAAAATTTTACATGGTGTTACGCCGTCACGTAAATCCTGAATGAATCTGCTCTTTCAACACTTTCATATTCAATAAAATCGTGTAATCTCGAATATTACTTTAATAGAATTTTGACATGTGTTATAAAATGTTGCGATACTAGTGTGGGTGATTTATTTCAGGCAATCAACTCCAATTAATATTATTGCATTGTAATAATAATTTCTTAATTTTACCTGCCAATGCTACGATGAATTAAATCTATTTTCGAACGACCCTCGTATAGATTCTACCTTTGACTAACATTTTGCAAGTAAAAGCACTTTACTGAAGCACCGTTAATTAGATAGCTATAGTGTGGAATTTCATGGAATCGAGTGGTGCAACTCCTATAAAAGTAATCGTAGCGAGAGCGTAATAGGGGTTGGACGGAACAGGAAAGGTCGTGAGTATACTTACCTCTTGCTGACGAATACCCGCGTAGATGAGGTCGAGGCCTTTCTGGATCTCCTCGCTAACGGGCGGTGGCGTGGGAATGTGATCGCCCTGCGCGTGAAAGCCGGTCTCGTCGGCGGTGTAGTGAATGGTGATCAGCTGTCCCTCGGGACTCGTGTACGAGAAGGTGCCTTGCTGCACGATCGCCTCCGCCCGGTCTTCACCTTCGCCGATGGTCTTGATGTAGCCGCTTTCCTCGGCGATGATATTGTTGCCCGTTTCGTAACTGCGGGGTTCAAATGGCCCGGGGTGTTAAATAATCAAAATTGCGCAAAAAAAAAAACGGACGGCCCAGAAAGCCGATCGATCAGCGTTACGTAATGCTAAAATGCGCGCTGGCGAATTTCGCACGGATTCGAGGCACCAGGTACCGCGGTCCGGTAATGCGTCGGTAACTTTCGGGACCGAATTACGTGGGATTTGCGTGACGAAGATTTCAGCAGGTGACACGATAATATAGAGTTTGAGATATGAGTTGAATCGGTAGCGAGAGAAATTCTTTGGCGCGCGTGATGTAAGATCAGAAAAGATTTTCTCTTAATATCTGAAATACTACATATGTACATAGTACTAGAGTATTCGTCGCTTCAACATTTTTGTACCAATAAATATAATTAGCTTTGGCACTGAGATAATTTAAGGAACTATCTTCTTTTTTTTTTTAAATTGTATAGAAAATATGTATGATTACCCTATCTTGTAGGTCCCGTCATGTTCCTGTTGCTTGTTCCAATGCAAGATTGGGATGGGCGTAGTGCTTAAAGGTCGTCTGTTGTCACCCTGATGTTGTCCATCATCCTGCTGGTAGTTGCGTCCATGGTAATTTGGATCTTGCGCCACCGCCAATCCCAGAATCATTGCTAACACCTGGAAAATTACGTTATGTTAGTTTTCCTGATTAGTGAATGCGCGATCGAGATACATCTCGGGAAAACGCGTGTTTCAAAATGCGATTACAAAACACACGTGTGTACGTCATTAAGTGTTATATCATAAGATTTGGATTACATCAATTTGTTCCCTTTCTAATCGGCACCCTGGGACTAGATCAACAGGTAAAATGATCGATGAGAATAGACGCGGAAGAGTGTAACACGAATCCCAAAGTGGATTTATCG
Source organism: Vollenhovia emeryi (assembly GCF_000949405.1). Lineage (NCBI taxonomy): Eukaryota > Metazoa > Arthropoda > Insecta > Hymenoptera > Formicidae > Vollenhovia > Vollenhovia emeryi. The sequence goes on along the minus strand of NW_011967155.1, from coordinate 827,390 downwards.
GTTTCACTGCTACGAAATCGGGCGATGCGCTCTCAGGAGATGAGTGAAAGTGAGAAGCAAATGCCAACGCGGGTCATTTAACTCCTGACCCGCAAACTCGCACAGTTGGGCCCGTCCCATTTCATCCCAACCTACCGTGAACCCCTTCTACATTACTCTTTGATATCGCGTTGCTTGTCCCGTTGCTGCTCGTTCGTCTATCAATCTAATTATGTATTAATTTTTATAGCGGTGCTATTATTTCTAAAAAATTTTTCTAATTTTATGATCGGCTCTCAAAATGATTGATCGTAAAGCTTAATAAAGTTTTAAAAAGCGGAAAAAAAAATAATTCTAATATAACATGCACGGACAAGATTAATTAATGTATCTTTAACGAAAATTATATTGTAGATGTGCTTAAATATCCTCTCTCTTTCTCTCTGTCTAAAAAGTAAAGTATGAACTCGTGTCAGCCTCTGGATTATGTAAAGCTTCAGGATTTTAATCCCACGCAGTTCTTGTTTCGTCACTTCAACGGTGCATCTCACGCATATAAATTAATAAATGCAGGTTGTGTGTCGCAATGCCTCAGTGACAATGGTGGCTTCTTAAGATTCTACAAGGGTCACGTTTTTCGCTACCATCTTTCGTCAGACAATTCTTTTAATTAAATGTTATAACAAAAGATTTCTCTATTCTTTGCCTGTTTTGGGTTCAATAAATTTCATCAAGTTTAATGAATAATAATAAAACGACAAAAATAAAAATTAAATAAATTTCTGAAAACTACGATTTATTTTCAATTAACTTTATTTTAATACAGATTCTCTCTTTTCTCGAAACTGCAATTAAAAAGATAAAAAGCTATTAATACGGGAAAAGTTATTTAACGTCAGTTAAATAAATTATTGACGTATCTTTTTTTGCGAGGAAAACGGTCAAGAAATCTTTCAACCCCGAACAAGCAGAGAGTTATGTCGCGCTTAATTGACGTTTCGACAGACAACACCCCTCGCGATTACTTACCACGTATTTCATCCTGACTCACGAGTCGTGCACCTCGTCTAGACGGATCGACGTGAATGTGTGACGGGAGTTTGGTGGCAAACGCACGGAGATAGCCGCAAACGAACAAGATCGACTGCGATCCCAAGAGAGGAAAGAAATCCCCTTTTATACCGACTCTCACTTTATCCCTACTCGGAGGAGGCGATGGGCTTCGAAAGATGCTTCGTATGCTTTATGGCAAAGAGCCTACATATCTGCCGGAGTAAATGCGTGTGTGGGATAGTCGCTTCCTTCGTAAGCGTTCGTGTCGAGACCACCCTGAGATCCCGATGCCGAGAGGTATCTTGCTCCGATTATCGCAACACCGTGCATGACCTTAGTCTTGACTGAAACTCCATCGTTCTTTCAGCAGCTTTCTAATGATTATGCCATTGTTTGTAAAAATTTGTCGCGCTTGATTTTACGTCTGATAAAACCAATCAAATCAGGTTCAAGTGTACTAATTAATCAATCCGTAACTAATGAGCTTATATCGCCTCGTTGATCTAAGATATTACTGTGCTTCGCAATAGATTCGCGGTAATTCGCCATATCTATAATTCTGTGAACGAGTGTACGTAACGTTGAATAATAATTTTCGCATAATATTAAAACGCGCATCAAGTATTTTGTGAATTCAGTTTTCTTTCGAGCCCGCAAAAATCATCTGTAGATGATTCGAAACTTTCATATCGTTTCGCCAAGTCGGGCCCTCTATTTGGGTCCACGTAGTTTCGCAGTTTTACGAATTATGAGACCAGCAAAACAATAGGCGAGGAACACACTGTAATATGCATACTTACATATGCATCAGAATGCGCGTAATAATGCCATCGCAACAGCCCACGATCAATAGCCGGGGACTGCTCTTCCGATTAGCGCAATACGTTTGTTCTTGCGTGGCCTTCGGATTGCTCTCCCGCGTTTCTTTCCACGTTATTAAGAAAACCAAGAGGATGAGGATTTTCGCGACTTAAATAATATCACATTACTTTTCCGCGCAAAATTTGCAAATTACCTCAAGAACGGTCGGGAATAAATTCAACTAATATTTACGGAAGTACCTTCAATCCCGGCAGTTGCACACGAATGTACGCGCGCGATGATAAATTTGTACATTTACGTATTAAAAAAATAATCAACACCGAGCACTTCACTTCGGCGCTTAATCAATCGCGATTTTGCCGCGGAGATGAAACTTGGCGAAAGTAGAGCCGGTTAGATTAGTCACGCGCATAAATGAATAATTGGGAGAGCAAGCCATTCAAACGCGAAAAGTCGTACACACCGCAACGTCGTGTGCATTATCCAAGTTTCGCACTACGCAACTGTCGAGGAATTAATTTCTCTTAATAAAGTTCAACTATTTACACAGCAGACTTGGTATGCCTTCTCCTAGCGTCTCCGCGCGCCGTTGTTCGAAGGCGTGTAAGGAAGACACCCCGAGATTGTTACGCAAACGGATAGATACGCTAACTACTTTCACGCAAAGTCGGCAAGGAGCCGCTGACTTCCGAAGCGACATGAAATTTCTTACGCCTAGAGGCATCTCTCGAATATTATGTACGTGGAACGCGAGCCGATGCTATAACGCTTGCTTTCCGCACGCGCTCGTCAGCGCGTCCCCCGCGTAAAGACACGACCGCGGATGAACCGATCATCGATTATCGCAGAATGTCAGCTGTGATGTAATCGTTATACATAATACTTAATGCCAGGGCAGTTACGTAGCGGTAATTCGCCGTTACATCGAATGAGGTGTACATTAAATGTACCACCTCATTGTGTAATTATTGCTTCATTACGCGGCAGTTGAGCGAGAGAGAAAAAGGTTTTGCACATCCCGGCTGAAACGCGATTACGATAACCGTGGAGGTGCGATTGTGAAATTGCTTTAACCGTTTACTGATCTTTCGCGCGGATTAACACAGTATTGAAAAGTCGCGGTGCACAAGGACATTTTATTATCGGAACAGCGTACATGATCGGGACATCACAAGCGCTCGCATCCGCGCCTGCTCGCGTGACTTCTGCAAAATATCGTAAGGAGAAGAGATAAATACATATGTTAACATATTAGAGTTACTACACTGTGCAATATAAACGATAATTATCGTTTCGCACACACCTTGTTTACCTGTTCACGATGCAGGGCAAGGTTGCCGCGACGGTACTAAAACGTAATGATAATGTAATCGTACACATACGCGTCATCGTTCAGCGTGAAAAAGATAATGTCAAGGGAATGGAGAATTTCTCAAAGATTTACTTCCGTAAGTGTTGACAGGCGGACAGGAAGCGGAACAAGGTGGCAGTGGGACGAGCGTTCCAGGCGGTATATAGCTGTCAAAGAAGATATTGGTGTATAAATTTTAAGTTCGCGGGGCGCGCAGAGACGAGATTCTAAATTGCTAAACAACCGGGTAAAGAGCGAGGCTCGAACCTTAGATTGTACGTGGTATTGTCCTCCATGGGATTGACGGGTGAATAATAGGGCGTAGCTGCAGCCCATGATTTCTCGGCCTGAACCGCCGGCTCCACCGGTTGATAACTCAGTCGCATCGTCGTCTCGGATTCCATCGGAACGTCGGTCGGCTGGTACTTGCGTATGGGCGCGTACGATTTAATAGGCGGCAGGCATTCGTGATCGTTCGGTATATAAGACAATCTATGGGTCGTGCAGGCTGCAATGATCATATGTTAGAATCGTACGTTAGAAAATCGCAAACGGGATAATCAGACGGGCGTCTGAGATTTCTTTCTCAAAGAAGGAACGTGCTTTCGTTTCTTTCTTTCTGATGAAGAAATAATACTTTCTCTGGCCGACTAATGCGATTGTAAAAATGTCAAATATGCAACTTATGGCGATATTACTTTGCGCGCGGCTAAATACTTACATTCCAGCGGCGAGGGCGAGAAAGTGAGATTGTTCTCGGGTCGAAGCTCGGTCGGCGGCATCACGCGTTTCCACGTGTAGTCGTGTTTTTGCGTAGTTTCATCATCCATCGGTCCTCTGCCCAACAACTGTCTGTCGCAAGGCGTGATAGACGGTTCCGGTTTGACGCACCAGTTGCCCAGGAAACTCAACTGCAAACGATGTGAAATTAACGAAATCTGGAACGTTGATTTAGACTCAAGCCTATTATCTGGAAAATACTCGTATGATTTGAGCCGTAATAAATTTTCGCGTTTAATAGCGATTGTCTCATCTCGACGTGCGATGTTGAAACGACGAAGCCAGCCGACGTCCTCGATCTTTAAGGGAATAGTCATTGTTGTCTCAATTCGCTACAATAGCGTTATGGCTTGATAGAAAGAAGACTATCGAATCAATCTGCGAGGCGACGCAACGATTGTTAGGCAATTTGAGAAAATTGCCTCGTAACCGCCGCATAATGCACTCGAGAGTGTAACTATCGACCCGAATTAGTGTATCATCCTCGAGTCGAATTCACCGTGAAGGTACGACTCGGCGTTTGCTCACCCGATTGACGGTGTCGTGGGAGAGCGGACACGGCGAGAAAATCATGTTGCCAGGCTGGCGAATGGGACCCGGCGGCTTGTCACCGCCACACCCGAAATAGCTGAGCCGGTACGTGGTATTGTCGTCGAAGCAGCAGCCGGCGTTCAACAAGTTTTCGGTCTCATCGTGGCTGTAAGGTACCGGAGGCTTTTCGCCACAGTGGGGCCAGTAACTCAGTCCGTAGGTCGTACATCCGTCAATCGGCGTCGTCGGGCGATGGTATTCTTCCTTTCGATTCCACGGTAGCTCCTCCTAAAAGCGCAAATAATTACATGTATCTTAAATTTATGTAAAAAGACGATTGCTGCTTAAGTCACTTCATTGCCGAATGAAATGTAGACAATATTAAGTAGTAGACATCCGAAAAATGGGTGTAAAATATAATTGCATTTCGAAGAGTACAAAATTATTTAAAATTAACACAACAAGGCTATTTAAAATCCACAAATTCTAACAAGAAACTGAAGAAACGGGAAGTTTCAACATTTTTATTCGAAACTCACTTTTATGGGAGCCTCATTTGGCCAGTAGCTAAGTCTGTACGTCGTACAGCCTTCCATCGGTGTATCCGACTTGGCATATTTTCTAACAGGCGCGAAAGATTGTACCGGAAGCAAGCAGGAGGAGTTGTAGTAGCTCAAGCGATACGTCGTATCATCTGCCCCCCCCGACGTGGTTTTTAATTCAATTGACAATACTTTTTACTATGCATTTTGTTTTTTCGAAATTCACATTACAGACAGATTCGTAGCGATGAGGATTACCAGACAAAGCAGCACAGGGAGGGTACAAATTATTCTGCGCCTTGATGATCTCAGGACGTCCCACGCTTTTCCATGAATAATCGTGCTTGTGCGTCGTGACATCTTCCATCGGACCTCTACCCAGCCACTGTCTGTCGCAGGGTATTATCGGCGGATCAGTTTTTATGCACCAATTGCCGAAGTAGCTCATCTGGAAGAGCAATCGAGCTCCAGTCCGGCGACTCGTTTTAAAAATAAAATTTTCGTTATACTTTGTGCGTCGTTTCATCAGACACTGGCGTGTCACTGCACGTCAGATTGTCTTCAGGACGAAGGGATCCGACAGTGGTGCTAGGTCCTTCCCAATAAGAGAGACGATAGGTTGTATCTTTGTCCATCGGTACGTTCGACTTCCAGTAATACTGAAGAGAAAGTTGAGATTGTATAACAACAGCGAATAAAGGCAAAACATTCTCTAACATTAATTTAACCGGAGTGTATGTCGGATAGAATCAGAAATGTTAAAATAAACGTCGAAATATTCTTCATAGAATATTTTAAATTACTTACATGAATAGGTGCGAAAGATTTTGCCACCTCTGGCTGGACATATTTCTGTAAAAGTCATTTGCTCTCTAATTTATACCCAAAATGAATAAATAAATGCATAAATTCAAACGTTAAAATATATCAACTCACGTAGCATGTGGGTTGCGGAATGCAACAGCAGCAGCAGTTGCAGCATGCATCGTGGCCCAACTAAAATGCGTTTACATTCCAAGACGAGCGTGCAACATAAATTGTGAAATTTATAAAACATAAAATATAATTGTGTCATAATAATTTTTTCTTTCTCTGTTCTATGAAAGCTCACCCGAATTTTATTTTTTGCCTCGATAATCGATTGTCGAGATGTTTGTTTAGGTCTGCGATGATAAATTAGTCAGTATTTATTTTAAAAAGACACATACGAGATTCTGAATATAAAAAAATATGTTTAGCGTCAAAACGAAATGTCAACAAGTTATTGCGGTGTCAGCTCACGGATCAGGGGGACAGATCTCCATGATTCTTGAAACGATGTGCGCCGATGCAGGTATCTCACTTCGGATATCACAGAAATATAGCGGGGGAATTTAGTTATTAGTTAGATACAATTTTTAAACCTTTTAATCATAATTTTCAAACGTTTCGGAAGGTAACAAAAAAGTGAAACGGCTGAGCCGCGTGACGTTATTCATTATTACCTTATTAGATATCGATGAACTTTCCAATTGATGAAAACCAGATAGATTCGTTTTATTAAAGCTCGAGCTTTTCGATCTATCTATGATAAAAATTTATTTGCATTTCAGACCAATATAATAACATATAATTTACTGAAATAGTTGGTCAATAATTTTTAAGAAATTCGCCAGTCCTAGAGAATTATTAAGAAATATACAGCAGGGTAAAAAAATTCATTCAGAATTTATTAATTAGACGTGTACAACTGCAAGCTCGCATGAATCGTGTAAAAAAACCAGATATAGACAGTACGTATTTTATTAGTAAAGAAATCAGCCATCGATTTTATGTTATAAGAGCTACGACTCATTAAAAAACGCTGAAACGAATAACTAACTGCGAGAATAAAATAATACCTTACAGCCTAATTTAATTTACACGCGCACGATTGGGTATCATGTACTTAATTACGTGTTACGAAATTATGCTATTCGGCGAAGAATCTTATTAGTTTCTTTTGATTTAAATATCAACGTATCTTGATACGCTACTCAGAAAAGATCTGTCAAGATAACGTAAGAAGAAAACCAATATGTACAATCGAACGAAAATTTACGTTAATGTAAGACCAAATCGTTGCGCTATTTCCGGAGAATGGGTGGTTGCGACCGCGAGTAAAAGTGGTATGTCAGCTGCATCGAGATCAAGAGCGTTCGTTAAGTTGCTCACATTAGCGTCGGACTCTTCCATTGACATCATCATTTCCGCCAAGGTTTCGCTTCTCAACCATAATTCCCTCAATTTAGCCTCCAAAATCGCTATGCACTGAAATAAATTTCACCCCAGATAGTTACTCGTTTATAAAAAGTACATGTATAAACAGAGAGAGGAAGGGCGAGAGAAATTTTGATTGAATTGAGTTGACAAAACTCACGTGAGTAGGAGAGTGGTACTTTCGCCATACATAGACAAAGGATTCCAGCATATTTGACACCAGACGCGACATTCCGACTGGTAGTGGAGGATTTTGCCAGGGCGCGTTATTTGACAGGATCCCGACGTGCCACGTGTCCAAGTCAGCTAGTACGCAGAGTGCTTCTGCAACCGGTTGATCGATCGTCGGAAATCGAGCGCTGGCCATAACTTCCTCTCGCATGTACGACCACCATTTCTCCCCCTGAATCTCGGGGCTGTCCTTCTCGTCCTCCGACAGCTTCTTCTTTTTCCTTCTCTTTTTCTTCTTAGTCACACCCTGCAGCACCAAACCCCACGTGTAGCCCGTACTTAAAACGTTACTTTCGTCATTCGCCATCGTATTTCTCATGAGAGTTTTCGTGAAGCCCATTTCTCTAATTAATCCAGTTTTGATCTGCGAAACTTTCCTCGACCTGTAACAATGGTTATCGCATCATTTTAAAGCCAAATGAGAAAGTAACGAAAATAAAAGATAGCAAAAGTAATTTCATTACAAAGTGATGGAATTAAAATGGAAGTTTAATATGCTGTGCCTAAACTTCGAAGATCTAGATTTCTAAATTGTCTTCGAATTAACATAATTCCATGAGTTTATCGCGAAGAGATCGAGACTTTTTAACGGACATTATATGCTATTTTGACAGTACACTGACTGTGGCATTGGCAATTCCACGACGCTGTTGGCTTCCATCAGAGCCTCCAAACTGTTGGATCGCGACAGTCTCATGGTTCTGCCACCTTCGGAACTTCCGCACGTGCGCAACACCTCCGTCGCGTTCGTCGGCGTTTCCAACACCTGCTTGCTGCTGTCATAATCCTGCGAGGCAGCGTATCCCTGACCGTTGCACTTCAAACAAAAACCTATAGACCTCGCACCCATACTGGATGCCGCCCCCGGAGGCGGCTGTATGCTCTTGGACGATTCGGGAAAGTTTCGCTGGATGATCTTTCTCAGTACGCCCTCCGGGAGTTGCGCAGATGTACTAGGCAGTCTCGTGAAGGTGTAAGAGCACTGGCAGTTGTTGCCGAGACGCGGCCTCAGGGGTAACTTTGCGGGTTTATCTTCCCCACCGAGAGTGAAGAAGACCTGCGATTCCTTAAATTCGTCGACGAAGCCACCGTTCGCGTCAAGCGGCAACTCAGGTCTGCTGTAGAACATCTTGAGCGGATCCACATTGTTACTCAGCCGATGGTGCAGCTCAGTCTTTCCAGTCGCGAGACTCTCTTCGGCATCGCGCGCGTCCAACTTCTTCTCGAAGCCTCGCAAAGAGAACTGCGAGAAGTCTTGCGGCTGACATCCCTTTGACGTGATATCCTCCTGCGACCCAATTTCGCTAACGATTATTTTCACTTCGCTCGACACTTTGAAAGTTTTCTCGCTGTCCTTAGCTCGATCCTCCTGCATCAGCTCGTACTTGTCGCTCTCGTCATTTTCACGCGATGGAAATTCTTTCGCCGGAAACTTGAGGTCCACCGGTGCTTCGGTCGATTTCGTCATGAGCGCGTCAAGGCCGGATTTCATGGTACCGCTACGCTTCAGGGGACTGACGGATCGCGAGACCCTCGGTCGTTCTGCCGGATACCGTGGAATGCATTTTACGTTAACATCGCCGGTTGTTCCGGTTTCGGCCGATTGTGTCGACTTGCGCGACGGTAAAACGCACGATTCGCGTCTGCGAGTCGAGGTGTCTCGATCGTTGAACGCGCATGTCGGCCTTCTGTTAACGAACAGATACGGTCGTTTGCTGCGAGCCTGCTCCAACATGTTCGTCGCCATCTGCACGTCTTGCTGCGACGTGCAACGGTATTCCTGGCGCTTCCGCACCATCCCGCTGCGGATGAAGTACGACAAGAACGACAAGACGGAATTAATCAGCTCGCTTTTTCGAGGATCGCCCGCAATTACGGTATGCGCCACTTTCACGGGGTTGCCTAGTGCGCCATACAGGTCGCAAAGCTGTGCCCACAGCGGATTGCAAGAATACCAGCTACCCAGCTTCTCGATCTGAAAATCGAGATAAATTGTCACTTATCGCTAATATTTTTTCTAAATTTTTGCATAACATTAGTAACCGACATTTGTCATCCTATTGACATCATTAAATCTAATCTTTGTTATCAACATTTTTTAACTCATTGATTATTTAAGTAGACTTTTTCTAAATATGCTTCATATGATGCTAATGTGTTTTTGAAAGATTTTGTTAATTTCATCTACTGATTATACTTAGAAGAACATAAATGCTTTAGCGCGTTCAAGGGTCTCAAACTGCAGAAAAACAGATGCCTTTGAACTTAAAGATTTTATCTCTATCTTGATATTTTCTCATCACAATCGATTGTTCGACAGTTCGATGAGGTGCATATAATCTCTGTAGTTAATTCCAAGTTTCTTCTCCGCTGCAACGTTTTAAACTCACCATGTGCCGATCATGCGGAGAGAGCACAGTGTACACCCAACCGAGATGATACGTTAATACGGCAGTTACCACGGTGCTAAGGAAACTGAAAGACGCTGAAATAAATATCGGGACGGTCATTCAATCCGCGATCTACGCTCCTACACTCACAAATTTGTCGACTTCGTATCGAGCTCGTCGAACAATTGACACATCTGTTGTAAACTGCGATGCAAGGTGTTCGTCGTCTCATTCACCGTCACGGAATTAAGCAGAACGTCGTGCCACAGCAGAGGCGCGCGGGTGTTAACGTCGACATCGAGAAGTATATGCAACAGCGAGACGACAAATCGAGACGTCGCCCTGTACATTTTGTCAGTCAACTGCATCCTCTTGCAGTTGGAACCGTTGATATTGCTCGTCTCGATGCAAAAATACCGCAAACGATCCAGCATCCCTTCTAGGAATGCCATATGTTCTAAAAGCCTCGTCTTTATCTGGCTACAAATTATACATATTGTTCTGCTTAAAATTATTAATTTTTCCTAGAATCCAAAGCACATATATTTATGTAATTTATATTAAAAATGTCTAAAATCTTACGGAATAAACAATATTAATTCGATTCGTTAATAAATTGTAATTTCAATTCCAAGGCGTGGACGTGCAAAAACCGATAGCTTTCGCTTTTAAAAAATTACTTAATTTTTCTTTCTCCCGCACTTACAATTAGCTTTCATTTCTTTGTACACATACATCGGCCAAATTTATATTTAAAGTCACTACGTCTGTGTTCAGACTTTATAAATTTAAATAAAAAACGCGCTAGACAATTTTATACCTTTCCTGGCCCTGAACCAATCGCACTAACATCGTCAAACCCAGCCTGGTTTTGTGACGCTTAGCGTGTCCGTCACGCCCGTCGCTTCCATTCTCGTTCCAGTGCTGCATCCCGAAGGCGTCGTCGGAGTCCGATCGTCCGAGGGAAGTCGAGATCGCCCTCCACCACCTTCTGCGCAAACTGGTGAGACTACCGATCCCGGACGATCCGTTACTCTCCAACGATTGTGAACCTGGATCAGCATCGTGTGAGCTACGATGCATTCCCGACAATGAATCGCTCTAATCGTTGACATGAACTTACTGCTCGTCGGCGGAGCTATGTCTATGTCCCAGCCGCTGCCGGTACTCGAGCATGTCGAACTTTTTCGCGGGCCCACATGCGAGTCGTTACTCGACAGATTGCCGGAGCTTGGCCGGGACTCTGCAATGGAAACCTAATCAGGATTTATTCTGGCTACCTTCGATAATTCTTCCAAGTGTTTGTCATGTCTGATTATTATATCGTCTAGAATTAAAAATAAATTGTGAAAAGAAACATAAATTCAAAATAAATCTAAACCCGCTTCTTTTCACTTCCGCTTCCCTTGTGGAACATATTTCAACGAGAAGCTGCTGAAGAAGTTATTAAGAAGAATTAAGTTTTACCGTACGGAAGTGATGATATCGTCGACGTACTTACGAAATGATCGCATACTAGTATTGCTAGAAGTGGACTCCACGTGCACCGACCGTCCCAGTCCTTCATCTGAGACCCTCTCGCTGTGGTACGATAAAACGATCGGTAGAATTGGTCCACGATAGAAAAGATCTTTGAAGAAATACATCGAAAATAGTTTACCTCGTCTTACACGTGCCATGTTCCGTCGCAGGAAAGATTTTCGTGCACATGATGCATGGTGGAGAATTCATCGAGTGAACCTTTCATTTCAAGAAAGAAACAGAGATTAATTTCTTCTTCTACTTTCGCGAAGAAAACTTTAAGGGCTATTATTTCGATTTACCTTAAATGACGACCCTCTATACGTCATTGCCACGGTGCCGAACACCATTTCGCTTAGGAGGCTCACGTCATCTTCGACAGTCTTATCTCGCTGGAAATTTGAGACACTACATTTCGTTAACGATATCTAATATTTGTAGATTACGAAAGTGTGGGTAATTTCAAAATTAGCGAAAACTTCACATATCAAAGAGTTATAGTTATAGTATTTTACATATATAAGAATGAAAGAGGTTACTGCTAGAGTAAAGAGTAAATAAGTTAATGGAGCATAAAATAAAGCTAGACAAAAACTTTGCCTGTATATTATAAAAGTATTACGCACGTATGTCATAACAAAATAGAAAGTTTCCAAATACAACTGCTATTATAGTTGAAAATGTTATTTGATTAAGTTTGCGTTTACAATCCATCTGTGTTTTATAATTTTATATACACTGAAATTCGATGATTACCTCGAAATCACGAGCAGTTCCTATGTTAAAGGGCGTCTCATGTTTTCCCTCCGCAGTATTTACCGCAGTGCATACGGCTTCGCTTTTACTTCGATGCTTCTGCACCGTCATCGAGTCGAAGAGGAGTTTTCTACCGCGCCATTCGCATTCTCGAAATAGCAAAATCCGCACTTGCTCCGCCCCGACTTGCAACGCGGAGTCCCTGCAATAACTTCACGGAATGCACCGTTTTATTTGGAGAGTCCTCCTCTGCATGCAAGATATCTCGCGCGCAGAAACAAGTAAAAAAGTTGGATGTGAATAAATTCAACTCTTTTACGGGGAAGAACGTATAAGTATCTGGTTCAATTATTTTTTCAAACTCACTGCGATCGTTAAACACAAAGCTGCAAAGACTGCAGGATCGAGAAATAAAATTAAAAAATGGCGAACGCAAAGAGTAAAATATATCCACGTGCTAATAAAGTTGCGAGATTTTAGAATCGTTAAACGCGAAAATGATGTCGAAATGTAAAATATTTGAAAGAGCGGCCGGATCTTCAATGTAGCGAACAAAAAGCAAAATATCTTCACATTCTAAGTGAAAGTCTGTCTTACGATATTTTCAGATAATTTTTATATTATTTTATTATATTATTATTGTGTCTTGAGTAAAGTCTGAGCACATTTACATAATAATGCATTTACATAACGATATGTAATACAGTCTTTACTTATGTTAAATTAAAATGAAAAGAAACGATCAAGGTAATTCAAAAATAAGAGCTGGAGTAAATCAACGTAGGGCATAAAATTTAAGGCATTTCGTACAGAAAACTTTGACGAGGCTTCCACGATTCTCTCGAACATCTCCCTCGAATGGAGAAGTTGCGAAGCGCTTCGTCGGCCTGTCGCGCATCCGCTTCGACGTTGCGTTGGTAAAACAGCCGCAGATGCGAGAGAACGGAGCCAAGTAATTGCAACGAAGCAGGTTAGGGAAACCGCGCTAAGCGTCGGTCTTTATTATAAAACTCCAGACGTCCGATCAGCTGCCCGACAATGCAACGCCATTGCGATTTTTATTTCGCCGCCCGCGGGCGACACGGGGAGAAATGCAATTTCCGCTCTCTTCCCGGAGCCTGAAGTTCTTTATCTTCGGCGCTAATACAGAATGGCAATGCGATTGACGAAAGATCGACACGACGTGTAATAAATAACGCGGGGCGTAGCGCGGTGCCGGGGGATGCTGCGGGCGGGCCGCTCCGGAGGGATCCACGAACGTCGGGAGCGAAAACGCGCTCCGAAATGGAGCAGCGCGCGATCTCTCTTGCTCACCTATCATTCTTAGTTGTACGCGCACTGGACACTAGGCTCTCAGCACTCTCGCGCGGACTGCTCTTCCTCGCAGGTAGCAGCTTATCGAGCAACGGCATCATAAAGCCACGGCCCGCCGTCTATACAGTTATCGCATCGCCTCGCGGATCAGACCTGCGTCTATCATGTCACGCGGAACTGCACCATACATGTTCGCGCGGGTATAAGTCTCTTACTGTAAATAAAGTCACGTGCGGAGGAGTCATATGATTGCCCGAGATAATAGCTCGCTGGCGGATGGCATGGTCGAGGCCGCCTCGCGGCTGCAACTTGGTGGAACGACCTCCCGCTAAGCGGCTTTTCAACCGGGCTCATTATTTCGCATTGTTTCGGCCGGGATTTTCCCGACGTCTGCCGCGTGAAATTTTTCTCTCCTCGCGCACAGATTTTCCTGAGAAGAATTGTAAAGCCAACGAGGAGTCGTGGGCTACCGACCGACGGCTCTTGCTTGGATCATCAAGTAGATCCCGCAAGATGGAGACACCCGTTACATCACGCTGAAGCGAGCGGTCTCTTTGAAGTCACAGTAGGTCCGCTGATACTGTACCTACACACGTCGCGTATTTAAGGGTCAATGATACTAGCGTCGCTATTTTCGTCTATCTCATGTCGGAAGGAAAACTTTGCGCGACAAGCTCTGCAATTTAT
>NW_011967155.1:801386-810987 GCF_000949405.1 Vollenhovia emeryi | reverse complement strand
AACGCTCGCGATTTAGTTATGTAGTTTTAGTGCCGAGAAAAAGAAATCGATCAAGTTTGGATAATATTGCACAATAGAAAAGTTTGTGTTAAATTTAACAGATATCACATTTTCCAAACGGTCCACACAACTTTTTCTGTTAATTTAACATAACATGGACATATTAGAGACACACGGCATCTCGCGACGCCTTTGCTTATGGTACAGCTAACTTTAAGGCCCGGTTTTTCATTTTCTGGTCATAGACATAGTACATATAGACTGCGCGTTCCCTACTTTACTCGCGTGAAAACATGCGCCAACTTTAGAAAGAGATAGCTGGTGTGGGACCGTATCTTTATCTTTGTCGAAATGAAGTAGTGGGGGTAAACAAAAGAGTAGAGGAACGATAGATAGACAGAGAAAGAGCTACGACGTAAGGCACATGTTGTCTCTTTCTCAGGTGTGCAAACGTCTGCAGCCACAATGCGCAGTCTATATATACTATGTCTATGTTTCTGGTTAAGAAAAAGATACAGAGTCGACTATAAACTTCTGGTTAATTGTTAACCACAAGTTAGTCGACTCTCTATCTGTTGGGGAACCTGCAATACCGACACGGAACTCTGTGGCGCCGTCCTGACGAGAGAGAGCGTGGCGTTCGGGAGCTGCGCGAAATGGCTGACTTCATGTAATGGCGGTCTTTCTTGTCGTTGCGCACGGTTGTTCTTTCGAAAAATCTTCCTCGTTGACTGAGAACTGCGCGTATCTTCTTTTGGTTTGATCTGCATCCAATTGAGGACGTGGTTACACTCGAGATCCTGAATAGCTAGGAATATCAGAAGGTCTGGTCGCAAAGGAGGAAGGCCTGAAGTAAGGCAGTCGGGGAGTCCTCGTTCGACTCTCCGCCATTAACCGCAAGGTGAGAGAGCCCTTGTTCGACTCTCATGCATAGCCGCAAGGTGATAGAGTCCCTGATAGTCCCGTCTGGGCCGTCTTCACACGTCTTCCGACGGAAGATAAATTTTTGATCCTGCGGGATTGCATCATCCCGCGCGTGGCCCGTTTGCCGGGCCATTGCATTGTTTAACTCATATTTAGCCTATTGGTTCGACGTGGCCGTGTGCTATAGTGTGGGGACTTATATTATACATTGGAGGACAATTGGTTCGACGTGGCCGTGTCGGCTCAGCGTTTGAGCCGGGAGCCATAGGATAGAAGAAGAAGAAGATAGAGTCCCTGTTCGACTCTCTTTCATAGCCACAGGGTGATAGAGTCCCTGCACGACTCTCTTTCATTACCGCAAGGTGACAGAGTCCCGGTTCGACTCTTACATCAGTCATTAACTGAAGGCCCTCACAGTAGGTGGGGTTCGTTCTGTTGCAGGTTGCGGCCCATTTATCTTTCAAGATTTCCAAAGCCTGTCTCTGTATCGCTGAAGTCAGGCGGCACAATAAGATATTGTTTCATTTACGTTTCGGTTTACATTAAGATATTGTTTCATTTTCGTTACGTTACAACATTTATCCTTATAATACATAGTTTGATACCACAACACGCTTTGACATTTATTTTATAATATAGTTTGTTATCACAACACTATCTTCCTTTATATTATTATGTAAAAAGAGACAGAGAATTCATTAATCTCTGGTTAGCAGTTAATAAGAAAATTAAAAACCGGGCCTAAGAGAGAGGTAAAGTAAAAGTTAAAAGTTACAGATAAAATGTAACTAAGTTCAGTCAAAAGTTAACAGTCTATAATGTAACTAAATTAAGTTAAAATTATTCAACCTTTTAACTTTTTAACTTAACTTTTATCATTCTAACTAGACACTACCCAACCCTGCAATTATGTCATTTTTTATGAAACTGCTTGTCGAGATCCTTTGTGAGTTTCAAACGATCTCATCTGAAAGATATCTATGGAGATGGTGGAGCAAAATGCAATAGGGAGACAAAGAGAGGAGCGAAAAAAAAACATGACGCATTTTTATAATAGCTTTTCGTACGCAACGATCGATGTTATTGGAATCCGAAGAATTCTGTCGTCGACGGTATTGAGCGTGATCACTGTTCCGGTCAGCGCCTCCCTCAGAAAGATATCGACCGTCGTGTACAAATCCGAGCCCTCTCGCCGGAACGTTTCGTGAGGCCGGTCCTCCGTGACGAAGATAACATCCGCTACGCTGACAGTGTCTTGGACTTACAAGGGAATACTATGCGCTGCTCCTCACCGATCTTGATAAAACTTGCAACAATGATAGACAATACTGTCTAATCGTGTAAAGCTGTCTGAATGGATTTTCGAAGCTGAGTTATGAGCAGTTGAAGGCTGATCCTGCCACTAATTTTATATAATATAAATGGGCGTTATGAGCCGTCGTGGCTCAGCGACCAGAACGTGCAACTAGAACGTTCCTTAGGACGTCGATTGCTATGGATGATGCCGGAAAAATGTTTTTTATATCTTGTATCTCTGATAGGCATCCTTTTTTCACGTTAGACAACGACCAAAGAAAACACACGGAGAGACCGATGTGGTTACCACATGTCTAATTAGGGTTGGCACAACCCCATTAAATAGTAATATTTGGGACAGCTATATCTGTGGTTGTCATACCCACTTGGGTATGATAAGCAGTGGAGACAACTATATGCGTTTTGTGCAGCGAGCTTAATGAATGTTCTTATTCTTATTATTGGCACTCGGCTCACTGACCACTGAGCCGACACGGCCACTTAATGAATGTTGCAACGCAAAACAATGTAGACGCCCCTACTATTTATACGGCAACATTTTCATTTTAGTTATTTTTGCCTTAGCCGGCCTTTCCGTGCAGCAAATCTTATACCTGCATCGCGCATAGTACTTTGTTCGAAAAAATTTTCACATTTAAAACATACAACAATGTTTCTCGTCTTCTTTTCTGAGGAGAGTCTTACAAAAAAATCTTACAAAGATAAAGAAAATTATGTACTTGGCGTCGCGACGCTACCATGTCACCTGATACGCTGCACGTCTTCTTCGCGACGCTATCCATACAGGGTGTTTAAAAAAAAAATATCGCGTATTTTCACGGCAGGAGCGGATAATAGGCCACACCAGCACTACATGATGTAAAAATGTGCGACACTCTTTTTTTTAAACATCCTGTACACACATGTGTAGATATTTAGATAGCTAGCAAGACTGTAGACATACGAGTGATACGAGACCTTATTTCTCTTCTAGATTAATAAAAACCTAAGGACTGAATAAACAAATAAAAAGTAAACTGATAAATAAATCAATTTTTAAGTAACATCGACTGCTAAAGCGTTCTATTAAAGAGAGGATCCACCTTTAACTGCTTATAACTCATCTTCGAAGATACAATCAGAAAAACAGCTCTATTAATTAGTTAGATAGTATCTTCTGTCACTGCTGCAAATTTAAACGAAGTCAGTCAAGAGCAGTGCGTAGTATCTCCTTCTTAGTGAAGATATCATTCCTACTTCTTACGATTAAGCGTTAACTCTTATTCTGCGAAGCCCGCATTGTCACGTGACGATGGCCGTCTCATGTCTGATTGTACGATCAATTATGCGAATCTCTCTCGTTGCCAGTTAATATTACTTTTCGTCACTTTATCAACTTATTATAGAAACGGAAGTTCTATAAAAAATGACCGATCGTATTTTCGTCAATTACGAAGGGATAAAATTCAGCGTAAGAGTTAAATTGTTAATTATGAGAAACGTTACGGTTTTAAAAGTATAAAAAGTTGTTTGGTTTTATGGTAATTGTGAGAATAAAATTTGAACAAAAGTGTGAGGCTAGGAGAGTCACAAGGAGTCTATTTGTTTTATTATCGCAATTATATAGTAATACTCGAGCCGTGGCTACGACCGTAAGCCAAGCTCAGAGAAGATCAAGAAGGCAATGGAAGGACTTACCGGGTATCTTCGTAGGACCTTGATCACCCTCTTCTGGAAATACTATTCTGGTACCTGCTGGGATTCCCGGCTTAATAGGTATCGTCAAGATCTTCTCCATCGACAACGTCGTCGACTTATCGTCACCGACTAAAACCAACCTCTGGATCTTCATTTTCTTTATCCCGCCGAAAAATATCTACGACAAAACGTTTCCAGCTGTCCGAGATGCTAGACGTCACATTCGCCCTTCGTCTCTTACGACGTTTACGCACGTTAAAATCTACGTTGCGTATGTAAGACGCATTTAATTTGACTTTTATCATTTTACGAAATACAAATTTAATAATGTTGGCAATAAGATAATAAGTAGAAGAAACAGTCCCTGGAAATAATGTGCAATGTTTTAAGAATTTCGTGAATGAAAAATATACAAAAGAAAAATATATATGCATGTATTAATTTGCACGACAAGTTGAGAGTTGGAATAAAAATGAAAAAGAAATGATTTATAAATATAGGTCGGTTCTCACTTCGGAGAGAGTTAAAAACAGGGTTTTAATCAAGGGCTCCTCCTTCCGTTTTACGCCCCGACCCTCAGGAAATTCAAGCAGAGGCTGAGGCTCTGTTAGAATATTTAGGAGATCGTCGTACGGATTTTCAGTCGCGAAGAATTCTCTAATGGTAAAATTCGCGACAGACATTAACTTCTAGAATTCCAAAAGTCTTCGTAAAGACCGAATTATGCGTACTATAAACATTTATTTCGGAAAAACAGATATATCTATTGTTTTCCGAAGAAAAGTAAGTGCCTTAGTAAGTGTCGCGTTACGCGAAGTCGAGTATCGAAATCAGAATGCATTACATAAATTCGCGATTTATTTACAACGACGAGAGCTCAATGGCTCTTGGTTCCACCTAAAGGTCCGCATCGGATCGTCGTGATAGACGTAAGGTTTCACGAATCCTTCTGGTCTCGGCACACCATTTTTAAGACCCTCTTCACCGTATTGATCATACACAGCCCTTCTAAGAGGATCTGAAAGCACGTCGTACGCTTCAGCTGCTAAGGCGAAAATCGCCTCAGCACCTCCGTTCTTTTGCCGCGCGGGATTGTATCGTATGGCGCATCGTCGGTATCTGGAAGAAATAACCGCGCTATTTCGTCGGTGCGATACGTCTCGCCTTTCTTTACTACCATATTTTTTACGTGAACCGTACGATTAATATAATAAAAGCGGTGAAAAATCCTTCGCAAAATGTCATTTAATATTACAAAGACATATTTCATAAAAATACTATCGGTGTTAAAAAGTGGAAGACGACGACACTTTGTTAACAGAAACTTCTACTTTTGCATATTTTTGTAGAAAGTATCGCACTTACGCTTCCTTGACTTCCGCATTGTCGCAGTTTCGCCGCAATGACAAAGTTTTGTAATAATTTATACCGTCTTGGGTGCACATGCATTTATCGCATGGCGCATTCATATTCAGGTCACTCTTCGAAGCTTGAGAATCCATGTCGAAGAGCAGTGGGGACGAAGAATAACGTAAATTTCTTTCGGAAAGTGACATTTATCCGCAGCGAATGTCTTTTATTTTCTTCAGCATCGTTGATCGCGCGAGACAGAGGGCCCCCGGCAATAAGACGATCGGCGCATCGTTACGTGTTTTCAACAACCGACGCGACAACGGAAGTGTGCCTGTATCTGCGTGCCGATATTTCACCATTATCAAGAGGCTCAGGTGTATTCTTGCAGATAACAATATGCGAAATCGACAGCCGGTCTCCCGACGGCGAGTCTGATCGCAACAAATTTTTACCGTTATGGAGACCCGCGAGTGCGCCTCGAGTTTCGCCGTGAAAGGTAAGCATGTAAAATCGCGTTCGGCTTCTAAACATTTCATGGTACGACAATTGCACGGAGCGCACGACTAAACGCACGCTGAATAATGCAAGGCGTGAAATATCTCGTGAGATATCCTAAAACGGTTCGAAATAGAAATGCTGTGAAATTTTATATTCAACAATCAAGAAGGAAATATTTAAAGAACGTATCTCGTCTAGAAATAACGAAATCTCACGACTGTTAGTAACAAAATGTTATTGAAATATATATTTACGGAAAACCTGATGGCGTATCACGTTCTTCAAAGGGAATGATATCATATAATACGTTTCGTTTGCATTTAGAGGAAATCATTGAAATTTGCAAAGGGAAAAGGTGCATTCGTGACAGCGCCAAAGTCATTGTCGTAGTGTCACCGACGGAGACAAAGCCATTCGCTTCCAGTGAACATTCGAAGACCGAGAAGATCAATAATAACATGAGCTTCCTCGACGTTATTTCTTCTATGCACTCTCTCGTTGAGAAGAATTTCGATAACGACGACGACGATAAGGAGAACACGACGATAAAGCGCGTCCTCGGTGAGCCGGAGTCGTGTCGCAGCCGTGAGGTGGACAAGATTTTTCCTCAGCAACAGCCGCGGACACAGGCAAATCGATCGCCGAGACGCAAGAGCACCGGTATTCCGACGTTGTTGTGCATCGATAGCAATAGACTTGCGGATGCGACAGCGGCTGGAGCTAAACGCAAGATCCCGAGGCCGGCGAACGCCTTTATGCTGTTTGCCAACGAATGGCGAAAGAAACTCGCTGCGGAAAATCCTCGGGAATCCAACAAGGATATCAGTGTCAGGCTAGTCTCTCTTCTCAAAGAAACGTTCGTCTCGGTCGGATAAATACGCAGTTAAACAAGACACTCTCTTTATAATCTTGCGCATAAAATTTTGGAAGAGAAATAATCTTGCAATTAGTAAAGATCAGAGTGTTCTCGTGAATCGCGATTATATACTCGATTTGTTGCTGAAAAGATTAAAAGGCTCCATACACCTAACTTTTGTCGGATAAAACTTGCCGAGAAAATTATTGTTTGAGAATACATGGCTTTCCTCATGTCTTTAGGCTGGGCGTTTTCTGGAAGAGCATATCGAAGGATGTGAAGGAAAAGTATTTTGCCCTGGCGCGTGAAGTGGACAGAGAGCACAAGCGAAAGTATCCTGGTACGTCCTGTATAGTCTACCTTTTGAATGTGACCTCATTTACATGCGCCTGATCGAATCGTCGGGAGAGTCTCCTGATTTGCCCGAAACGCTCGTGAGGCGCGCTACGCAGCTACGCGACAGATTGGCGCATCCTCCCGCCGGTGCGAAGGACAATACGAATACGATACAGCGGGGAATAAGATAACGCGGGGAGGGAAACGCCGATATAAAAACGCCCGGAATGTGTCGCGGACTGTCGAGCGGTCGCTAAAATTAGAAATCTTGTTACTTTCTCGCCGCGTGCACGACATCCCAAAGTGTCGGGCCACCGTCTATAAATAGCCGGGTTGGATTAGATATCGATCGCCGGCGATAAGTCTGTCCGCGTTATCAGCCGACGAAAAGCGAGAAGCCAGCGCGCACCGGCGCTAACGTCTCACCCCCCGGGCGATCGTCCTTGATCCAGGCGCAACGCGTCGCCTGGTCCCATCATTCGCAACGTGACATTACGCCTGCCGGAGAGGGACGTCGTCATGTCGCCAATTAACATCGTTACAATCTCCGATCGACGCCAAGTAATCCCCCGGCTATCTTTTCGGTTCGTGCGCGACGTCGCGGCGCTGAAATGTCAGGTCTTTATTTAAAGTTCAACCGGAGGGCGCGAGAGATCGGTGTCGCGGGTGCCTCGGACGCGATTGTAGGTCGCAGACGACGACGACGACGATGGCGAGCGTGAACGATCCTTGCGGGGGCGGCAAAGGGTGAACGCGGGAGGATGCGAGTTTTGCGGGCCGAGGTACAGGGTGGCGAGCGGAGAGAAATATTCTCGGGTGAGTGACGCGGGGAGAACGCGCGGGTGGGAACGGCGGAGAGAGAGACCGGAGGTATTGATTGCGACGCGACTCTCTAGGAACCTGCCCGATACACGACCGCCGGCTCTACCTACCTACTGCCTACACCCACCGAGGGCGAGCGAGCGAGCGAGCGAGCGGACGGACTAGCGGGCGATTATACCTTCGTATATCCCGCGTTGCTGACGCGCATTCGTGCGCGAGAGGACCGTCGCATGTTCGCCGCGAGCGCGTACAGGCGTGCTCGTCGCCGAACCAGGTGTCGCCTGGCCCTCTGACTCTCGGTCGATTTCGCGTGCCACCCCCTCCCCCTCCCCCTCCTCCCCCCGTCCCTCTGCCCGCTTTTCCGCCGGTTACATCCGCTCATCTCGTCTCTTCTTGCATTATAAAAGTTATCCGTGGCGATGGAATTTCGCGTCGGTACGACGCGAAAATTCTATACTTGTCACGCGTTTCGCAATCGGGCGCGCTTGACGCGGGAGGGACCGGAGCTTAGATTGCGTATCGAAATACGCGCTCCCGCATCTTGCCCGCGAGTTTCTCTTAATTGATTGAAAAGGGTTCGCCGTGGGAGTGGTTCGAGTGGCCAATTTTTCAAAGTGATTATACAGCTGCGTCGCTCGAGGGATAGTAAAGATAGTTAACCCGTTAGATCGATACGTATTATTTTTGTCCGTGTCTCTCGCAGCCGGCACCGTTCGGACAAACCCCCCCCCCCCCGGTTTTCTTCGGACGAGCCGCAAATTGCCGTCTCACCGACGCGCGGCGAGTCGTTGATATTCGTGTACACATAATTTCACTTTCCGCGCCGAGCTTTTGCGCACACGTGGCATTTCGTTATTGCGATCAACATTTGTCCCCATTGCACAATAATGCGGTTTCAACCTCTCGGGGATAAGTGTGAAAATTCGAATATTCAAAATGTTGCACATGTCTCGATCTCGACGTATCGAATAATTATGCGCGCGGTATTTAGTACCGAGGCGCCACATTGTGTACAAACGCGCGGCGAATTGCGTCGAGAGGGAATGTTCGGTTGTACTTTCTCCCCGGTTACACCCGCCGCCTCGTTGCCGCGCAAAATGTAACGTTAAATATCATTTCCGTCATCCCCCCCGCATTCTACTTTGATTCACGTTTTTCGCCGCGTCTCTCGGCTTGGAAACGCTCGCTCGCGACAAGCACCGGCGCAATTTTCTCGTCCTCGTTTTCAACCGTCCGCCGATAATGTAATCGATGCCAATTTCAGTCGGGGCGGGCGTCCCGAGTGGTCAATTAAGATCACCGGGAAGCGGCGGCGACCGCATCGATGCGCCCTGCGCCGTCGGGCATCGACGGCGCGTCGACCGAATTCACGTGCATCTGCGCGCGTGCAACGCGCGGTGACCACGGCGAGGGTGGCCGATGAAGGGTGAAAGGGGACAAAGGAGGGGGCGGCGAGGGAGAAGGCGGGCGTAGGAGGAGGGGGAGCGGAGGGTGGCGTGCAGTAGGTCGCGCCGAGAGAAGCCGTCAAAATGTCGAGGCCCCTGCATCCAGGCGGCACGACGAGCCGATGGTACGAGCGGAGGAGGATGGTGTCGCGGTGTGCACCGGGCTGATCGCCGGTCATCGATCCACCGACGTGCCGATGCGAGAGAGGGTCGAGAGGGAGAAAGAGAGAGAGAGAGAGAGGGTCGGGCGCGCAAAGGGAGAGACGGAGGACTCCCTTCGGCTCCCGCCGATGCGACGGGTTCACGGTTCACGGTGCGGCGCGGACCATGCGGACGATAATGGGAGAATATTCAATCGGCGGGGCGCGCGGCG
>NW_011967155.1:785843-800523 GCF_000949405.1 Vollenhovia emeryi | reverse complement strand
GCCGCCGCCGCCGCCGCCGCCGCCGCCGCCACTACCACCGCCGCCGCCACCGCCGCCGGATGAAATCAGTGCGACTGGAGTGCACCGCGAGGGAAGAACGCGGGTCTCCCCGTGTGCGGCCCGCCGTTCCCGCTTGCGGCACGCGCGCGCGCGCGTCCGCCCGCCCGCCTCTGCACGTTTGTACGTCCGCTCGCGCTGATCCTCTTTCCGCGAGAGGGTAACATACGCGGGGCGACTACGATGTGGCACGGCGAGTGACACAGCGGAGGGAAAACGCAGACGACGTTATATAGGTCGGTGTGCGCGCCCCAATTGATGTTAACGGCCGCGCGAAACGTTTTGAAACACGGAGGACGAGAGTGCGTCCGTTCATTCATCGCCGGATAGAGGCGAGCGTGCGAGAAATCGTTGTGATAGTAGCGTATAGTTTCAATGTACAAAGGAGAGGGGTAGAGTCTGCGAGACGAGCGCGTCCTTCAAATCGATCGGGATCGCTTTTACGAAACAATCGGCGTGTGATCCGAGGTGATCGCGGAGAACGAGAGGAAGAGCCCGCCTGGAGCTGACTGATCGATCACGCGTGGACTAGGTCAAGTGACGAATTAACAGGCGAGGGCAAATTGGAGCGACTCAACGGAGGAGGCGTCGAGAGACAATTTTCGATCCGACCCCCTCGGTCGTCCCCGATCAAGTATCGATCCTGGGAAAAGGATCCGAAAGGATCGAGCGATATCCTCGCCGTAGGAAGGAGAAGAGAGAGACAGAGAGAGAGAGAGATAGAGGAACGTGAATCAGCATCGAATTCACGCGCCACGCCGAAGCGAGAACGGTGTCAACGAAGGCGCGGAAAAGGTCGCTGGTTGTTTTCGGGGGGCGGCGGGGAGAGGAGCGCGCGAGGGGTGCAGCAGGTGCAGCGGGAACGCAGCTTCTGTCATCGATCTCTCCGCGGCTGCAGCGAGCATGGCGCGGCCCGCCGCACACGCCGCGCCGCGTCCGCGTGCGGACGCGTGGCGACCGACGGCGGCCGGGCGATGATGATGACGCGTTAAAAACCGGTCACGATCGTCGGCGCGACGCGCGTCGATCTGCCGACGATCATGTCGACGACGAGGAGGAGGTCGACGTCGACGTCGACGGAACCCCCGAGCCCTGGATCCGCCCGACGGAACGCGGGAGAAGACCGATCGTACGCTTCCCTACGGCATCCCCTGCGCTCGCACGGCGCGAACGTTCGAGCGTAAACTTGCCGTTGGCAAGGGCGAAGGGACGCGTGTCTCTGTGCTCCGCACGCTCGGCGCCCTTTGAAAACGAAGAGGAGAGCGACGCCGGTCGCGCTGCGCGTCGTCCGCGGACGCGCGGACACAGTGTTTACATTTGGCCCCCCCGAGAGAACCGCGAGACGTGGACCCGCGAAACTGGGATATCGACCGGGCGGAGAGAGCGCCCGATCCTCGGCGACGATCCCACCCTTTAATTCTCGGCGTGCTCGGCTCGCGGAAACGTGGACTTGAGAGAGCGCCCGGTGTTTACGTCCGTTCCGTGAAATCTCGAGGGTGCGAACTTGATGGGACTTAAGACGTGCGAGATGAGGGAGACGCGCGCGTTTCAATTGACACCGTGATCAAGAATCTGACGATTCGCGCGCTAACATGAAAAGTATCAATAGCAATTTTCGGGAACGTCGGGAGAAGACGAGCGATCCGAGGCACGGGGCGCGTACTCGCGTTTACCGATCGAAGCGTCAAGGAGTTCGATCCGCGTCGCGTGATAGTGACTGTAACCGAGATAGATCGCAGTATCGCGCGATGCCCGCGCGCAACGGGAGAGACGTAGCCTAACCGTTGCCGCTGGCAGGGGAGATCTAGGATCGATACGCGCGAGGCCTCAGACGCGGGGGTCGCGCAAAATCGCAGAGATGGACTGCTGCAATTACATCGAGGCTTACGCGGCAGGTGGTCATTTTTATCAGCAGCAGCAGCAGTACTTTTGCTACGACAATGGTGGCGTGGCGTATACCGGCTACGACGCCGCGCCGATCTCTAACGCGATCGACCTTAATGCTCGATACAACGGGGCGATACCACCCACGTATCCGACAGGTAGAGAACGAAATGCGTGTCGCAGCGAGATGACAGTAGTTGCGTAGTTTTGCAGTACTGCGCGTGCACGCGTATTCTTTTCTTGCTCCCCTGCCGGAAATAATTCTATAGAATTCTACAAAAAAATTAAATACAACTGCCAGAATCTAAGAAATTCTACGTAAATTTAAAAAGTGTTGTACAAATCAAATTGAAGCTGCTAGAATTGCAACACTTTTGTTAATTTTCGTAATACTCTACAAGTAAGCAGATGTTTTAAGACTAAGATTTTGTTGTTTCTCAAAATTTTTTAACTAGTAAAGTTTTGTACCAATTTTTACAAAATTGTACATTTTCATGAAATACTACTTGCAATAATTTCTTAATTTGAGAATATTGTAATTTGTGGTACTATTTCGTAGATATTTTTACAAAAATATAATGTTTTAACGAAGATATAAACATTTATACAAATTTCTATTTCAAGTCACTTTTTGTAGTTATTTATAGAAATTATTTCCGCTAGGGTCGTCTCTCAAAATCGCGGCTCGATTCAAAATTAAAAGAAAAATACAAACGCATATTTCTGTTCGTAAAGTGAAGAATAGATATAGCGACTGGGAAGTTAACTTATTATTGGTTAAGGGCCGGTTTTTCCAACCTCTTGGTAAGTTAACTAATAGTTAAATATATGTCTTTGGTTTTCCCTTAAATTAGACAAAAATAGACATAGGCCCGGTTTTTCATTTTCTGGTCAACTGTTAACCAGAAGTTAATCGACTCCATCTTTTTCTATGTCCTTATTATCTAAGAAGAGACAGAGAATCGACTAACCTCTGGTTAACAGTTAATCAGAAAATGAAAAACCGGGCCATATAAGTTAACTATTAGTTAACTTGCCATAAGGTCGGAAAAATCTACCCTTAGAGCCGATTGTTTCAACCTTCTGGCAACTAATAAGGCGACTTTTGGCGATTGTTTGGTACACATACCAAAGTATACCAGAGTGTACACTCGGCGGCATGAATGCTTTTACACCTGAAAACAGCCGTCGAGTTCAATATATTCCGATAGAAAAATTCATTTTAATAAAATTAATTTTTCTATTGTGGCAACCACCGAGAGTATCTTACCACACCTACCCTTTTAGGGTATAGCCTTCCAGAGGGGAGGTTTCCCTCGGCAAGGGTTAGCAGCCTGCCGAAGACGAAGTAAAACCAACTGCTCAAAGTACCAGAACGAACTGAATAAAACAGGCTTCAAGCCTAATACACGAGGAAGAAGATAAATTTTCCTATTGGATATCTTTAGCGTTTTTCTTCAGGTGTAGAGGCATCCACGACGCTGAGTGTACACTCTGGTACACTTTCGTATATTCACCAAACGGTCGCCAAAAGTCGCCTATAGTTAAATACTGTATATGTCTTTGTTTTTCCTTCAAATTAAAGATATAATTTAACTATTAGTTAGCTAACCAAGAGAAAACCGACTGTGGAAAAAATTAAAGCTGGGAAAAATTGAAATCTCCCTCAATCGGACGAATAATAAAAGGTTCAAAAATCTATTATATGCAATTGGATAATCCAAGGTAGTTAGTTATGCAAGGGCAATTTGATGAAACTTTTATGCTATGAAACTCATTCGTGAAAAGTCATTTCACTTATAATGAATATTACGCAATCTCGTATTATTCGAATAAATGCTTAACACGCCCGATCGCTTTAGGAAGCTTATCGTATTATTTGTTTCTGTCGTGTATTAATATATGGCGTTATAAATACTCGAAAATGGCGAAGATTACAGCATTATGCATTTCGATATCAATAACAATTGCGTTTTTCCAAACCAGATTACGTGTATAATCCGAAGGAGGCGAGGCTACGGAAGGCGATGCGCGAGCAGAATCGCGAGCTGTCGCGGCGATCGATCTTGCAAAGCGCGATCGCGACCGCGAACGCGCGCACGGCCGCGATTAGCGGCGGCAATTCCGTCGTTTCCGCGTCGATGGCCGGCGGCTTCCTGAATCAGCATCACCGTTTCGATTGCACGTCGATGTCCATGGGTCCGAACGTGAGCCCCCATCAGGTGGCCGAGCCCTGGTTCCAGGCGGCGCATCGCCTGAAATCGGCCGCGCACTCGCCGCGAATCGGCAACTGGTACGGGAACGTGTGCGGCGATCCGATAGAGAGGCTGCAAGCGATGGGCACGATGCACCAGCATCAGCAGCAGCAGCAGCAGCAGCAGCAGCAACAACGCGACCTCGAAAAGCTCAAGGACCAAAGAAACCAAGAGTGCGCTGCGGCGGCGTTTTCTTCCAACGGCTACTCACCGGATATCGCAACTGCGGAGAGAGAAATCCGCCGGCAGGAATCCGCGGCGGAATACGCAGACTTCGTCGACGGCCAGAAATGGCATCCTTATCAAGTAATATACAGAGCGCGATGGCAAAGCTACAGAAAACGAGATAACGTTTGAGAAAAAGAAAATGCTAATCTCGATTTGCGAATATCATTCGATTATAAATTCGCAAATTTTACTTATCTCGCTTTTCATATAATGATGCTTCTTAACTCGATTGAACGTAGAGTACGCTTCTGTAATTTATACGCAGTGAAATGCGAATAGATACTTTTTTTCTCTCCGACTGACAATGAGTCATGTTAAATGTCTTAAAACATCGCCTGATATCTCTGATTGCAGAACAGCGCAAGCCCTCATCCGCTTCCGAGAACGCCTCATCCGTCACCGCAAATGGGTGGCGTTCTTCACCCGAATGTCCAGAATACAAACGCGCATGGGCATGGTCCATGGGGCCAATTTTGTCACGGCATGCTACCACGTAAGTTCCATGTGTATGGGGGCACTTTATCCTTCCGTCTCACTTTATTCTATCCACGAGATGATTTTATAAACGCTGGCGATTCGAACGCCGAATGTGACTAATCGCATTTTTATATACTTTGCGGAAGAAAAAGAGGAAGAGAACTTATCGCTGGTAAAACATTTCGTACGCTATTGAACGTGTGCAATATTTCAGATGTCCCAAACGCGGCTCGCAACGCGGCGATTCGGGGCCCGCGACATGCAGTTTTCTTACGGGACCGCACACCAACCAGGCACTGTGCATTCCTGGAGGACGCGTCGCAGATGAGTTACGCGCCGAGCAAGTTGAACATTGATAGCGTTCGCGCGTCTTATCCGCCGTCGGAGCACCAGGTATTCCATTCACACATGTCTGACGCATCGTTGCTCAGTGGATACAGAAGTCTCGCGAATAGGCACATAAATTGTAGCAACGAAGAATGGCGGGAAATCATAAATAGACGTTACGCCAATTTGACATTTGCTGGGAATCAATGAGGAATTATTATCTACGCAGATGCCAAGGTTGCTGGGATCAGCGGTGAATTCCGTCATAGACTCGACGACGACAACGATGAATCGACGCGAGGAGGACGGCGGGACCAAATGGGAGCCAAACAATACTGGGATGTCTCTGGACGAGCTCGTGCCAACCTCGACGGTAAAGCACGTCGCGCTCTCGCTTCAATTTTTAGATACGCGACTTGGTCCGTTTATTAGATCGTTACGTCACTGCGCCCGAGGTCTTAAAGGCGTGTCGCGATTTCAGCCGCAGGAAGGCGCGGTTTCTCACGAGAAGGAGCGCGAATCTCGGCACACGGGCGAGCGATTCGAGCTGAAGAAGAAACCCGTCTCGAAGCAGCCGCTTCCGGGTTTCCATCAGGCCTTTGGCTCCACGGAGATCGGCAAGTTCTCCAGGTCCGAGTTCTTCGTCAACATGGTGGGCGAAAGCGGTAGCGGCGGCGACGTCACGGCGGACGACGGTGACGGCGCCGATGGTGGCGATGAGGGCGATGTAAGTAGGGAACATCCCCTGTCGGAAACGATGGAGAACGCCGCAACGGCGGCGGCTGCGGCCGCGGCAGCCGCGACGGCCGCGACCGCGGCTACGGCGGCGACCGCTGCCGCAGCGGCGGCCGCAGCGGCGGCTGTCGCGGCCACCACGACTGGCGCCTGCAGGATTTTCGACGCCGAGGATAGCCAGGCCACATTCGCCGTCGACGACGACGCCGTCGGCGCGCCGTCGCCGATTGGCAGCGCGTACTGCGGACAACCGGCGGCGCCGCGCTGGCACAGTCCACACGTAGGTGCTATAGGTAGCGAAATTTAAACGAGATCGGCTGCGGTATCGCGTACTGTCTTCACGACACTTGTCGATATTTTGTGCTACCGAGAGATATCGAGGGGGCAACGTTTTAGGGAGCAAGCATTCACAGAATTTTATATTCTTTAGATTAATTGGGAGGCGGAAGAGGGTCACGTGTCAAATTGATTACTTCGCGATATTGCAAATGGCGACTTTTTCATTACGGTACTAACAAGTATCGTTGGCGCGGTACAGAATACCGCCGCAGATCGACTTCAGTAGGACGTTGTCCTCGTCTTTTTTTAGGCTAAAATGGTTCCCGTAGCTTTCCGACGCGTGACGGTTTGCGATGAAATTGAGTGGCGATACATTGTACTTCCGATAGAAACAAGTTACAGGTGTAACCATTGGTAGTTTCGGTGTGTAGCGAACTTGGGTAACGAACGAACTGTCCATATTTTACGTTGCATATGCCAATAGGAGACTTATCCAGTAATTGGAATCGCTATAATTTCCACGTATCTCAATTAATCGCCCACAGTGATTTCTACGTTTACTCGAGACAATGAGATTCGCGAGACGACACGAAGCACCAAAGCTTCGATGTCTCCGGCATCCGGAAGTTGGGCTCGAAATCGCGTCGGTTTCAACCCCTGGATTTGTCTCCATGATGAAAACCTTTGTCGGAACCTACAGCGCCGCTTGGAAAGTAAAAGCGGGACACGCGTGTCATGCGTAGCGAATGCAAGTGCATCGATTGGCGAAAGCTGTCGGGGATCGATGTTGGCGTACGAAACGTCCCGACAAACTGCGAACGTTCGTCGAGATTGTGCCTTCCAGAGGATCGGGGACGCGTCGGGGAGTTCTCTCGTCGAGTTCTCTCGCCTTATCGAAAATCAAAGCCGCACGATACACCGCGTCTCGTATGCCAAAAGGAAGATATAATCAAAAGAAATCATGCCGAGACGATTATTGCTCGATCGGCACCTTCCATCACTGTTGTTAGATACCGTCGGTGTTATACACGTCGACGAGTGATTATATATATAAATATATATATTATACTCGTGTGTAATAAGAAAGAACGAAAACGCGCGACGAAGAGAGTAAGTTATTTAGTAGATTCCTTAGGTCAGAACGTATTGCCGCGCGGGGGCTAACCATCAAATAAAGAAGTCAAGTACGCCTGCGAGCGTAGGAGGCCGAGAAGCCGACAGGTAAACGCTCTTTCGCTTCTGGAAAATAATTGCGAAGGGGGATGCACGGTGGTTCGTGTTAAGAATCTGCATTTGAGCATTTCTCCTCTCCTTTATCGAGTCCATCTAAAATTAATTGCACGATTGGACTAATTTTTTTCCCCCCACAAATATTGTTCATTCGCAATATATAAGTTTCAGTTAATCGAGTAATTAGCTAAATACTTTAATTGACTTAATTGCTCTTACACGCTTCCTCGCGTATAAACGTATTCATTTCTGAATCGCATTGACTTTTGGACACGTCAATTCTGCAAAGAACTGCTTTTCGTTCCTTCCACTGTCCAACGAAGCGTATTTGCCGGCAGATTCTTAATATGCGCTAGTATCTATAACTTGCGTCTAGTCTTATATCGACCAGTTAATTCGGGATTAATTCGTGCCGGATACCCTGTACCTATGATGGGACCAAAAATTTAACGAAAAACTTTTACGTTGCGTTCACCGTCGCGCTTACGTCCTACGTATGGTCGCGTAAAAAGAACTTCCCTCATTCTGTTCGCGCGATCGCTCGCGAGTGAAAGCAAAACGTCACACTTCCGCTCCGAAACGTGGAATATATTGGGCAGAATTAGTGCGACTACGCGAATGAAAGTATATTAATACACATATATAATTGAAACAAAAATATGTTCCACTTCTTGCAACGGAATAACCATAATCTCACGCCTTAAAAAACATATTTAAACAGCCGTCATCGAATCGAAGCGTGCGTGTATCATAACCGAAAAATGACGCTGTCTTCGTAGGACGAAAATTGGAGTAATTCTGAGCTAGATATCGATAATATTCGACGTCGTAAAAAAAAAAATAAAAATAAACTTTCTTGGCGTTGATGTACTGTGCATGTTGAGAGATACAGATAAACTTTAAATGAGGAATACTGTTTAATTAATCAGAAGAACGTAAATGTACACTGTGTGATACAATATCATAAGCAACGGTAGCTAAAGGTGATAGAACAAACCGACCTACAATAGACCTACGTTTTATGCAAAATAAGTACCACAAATGTCAAGTCTTTGATGCTGAGAATATTAAAGGCGCAATACCCTTTCAAAATGAGAAACAAAAAAGCATGTTGAGTGAACAAATTGGCATTTGCGGTATAATTGTCCTGTGATACGAGATGGACAAAAAGATCAGCGTTGAAAAATGTATAACTTTACTCTCATTCGATTGGGACGATCGCGAGCAGTATGAAAAGAATAAAAGAAACAGATGTCTATGCGACAGTAAAGAGAAAGGAAAACCAAAACGATGCGTCTCATTTCTTTCCCCAGCTGATCCCGGAAGCCTACCTGACGACTCCCTTGTTGTTTCCCTTCCCACCGAAGTCCCACGGTATCCTAGAAGCCAACGCTATTCACGGATTCACGGAAGATGGACAACTGGTATCGCATATCTTGCCCAAAGAGTGTTGTTGGTTCGCGCAAACTGGGCACGCGATAACCAGGATTCCCGATGGCCTTGTGGTAAGAATGACATCCCATACAGCATGCGTGTCTAAAAGACATCCTTAAGGCATCTTTAAGTCGTCTTTTAGACATAGTTGTCTTTTTGGACATACGTGCTGTATGGGATTGATTCAATAATCATCCCTCCAGATAATAACTGAATTATTCAATGTTGTAACTCAAGAAATTAGTCGTGGTTTCAATTTTGGTGCTTGAGTACTGCTGTTGATAATTTTGAGGATTTTTAATCGGACTCGCGGTGAAATTACGCAGACTTGCGCAGCTTTAGTGGATTATTCCGATCAGAGAGAGTGGATCCGACGGAGAGCAACGATCCCCCGTTCGATGGAATTCCCGATGT
Organism: Vollenhovia emeryi; assembly: GCF_000949405.1. Lineage (NCBI taxonomy): Eukaryota > Metazoa > Arthropoda > Insecta > Hymenoptera > Formicidae > Vollenhovia > Vollenhovia emeryi. Next base: position 791,203 of record NW_011967155.1, on the reverse strand, counting down.
TGCTCGGTAATCGCGGTATCGGCTGCGAAAGAATCATTAACGGTCGAAACCGTGACGTTATCAACGTAGACGGGACTGGAGATCGTGGCACTCGGCGAGAACACGAGACCGCCGCCCTGAAGAGTAACCGGGATAAGAATTCACTCGTTGACTCGAGCACGCGCGAGTCGAAAAAGAAACTCAAGAAGAAAAATTAAAGAAAATCGGCAAACGATATCGTTAATAATTAAGCAGCAATTTGATTAAAGATTCATACGTTTTATTTGTCAAGTAATTTACGAGTTGTCACGTTCATTTATGCAAGTATAATTATGTATAATTTCTAAAAATTATATATTTCTCATCTTATATCATTCTGCTTCCCCCCTCCCTTCCCTTTTCTTATTGTTATACAAATCTACGGCGTCCTGTAAACATCGACTCGCGACACCGTAAGTTCGTGCAATGAATGACTCTAGACGTGTAAAAATTTTACGTGCATCGTCTTATCGCAGATTTATTCTTGGCCAACTGTTCAATTGACAAACGCCTGGGGAAACATCGTAAATCGAGAGACTTTTGAAGGTGATGACATCTTTGGCCGGTAAACGCCGCCGCTCTCGGAGTGCACAACTTCCGCTAAAAGTGTTCGACGAGTGATACAGTTTGTAAATAGACGAACGCCGAAAAAGCCGCGTTTGGCGCGGTTTATCAAAGCGGTCGTAACTACGGCGGTATCTCTCAAACGATATAAACGAACGTCGAAGACCTCCCTACTCATGTCTAAAGGCTACCTAGCGGCAGGTAGCAATAATCGAGAATAACCCCTATCGTAAACGCCACTGCGGTGTCGTGCGGGTTGCGTAGAAGTCGTTCGAGGTAAAAATTTTTATGACACGCCACCGTGCAGCGAACACAACGGACGTGAAACTATCTCCGAAATCTCTTAATTTCCAAGTCGTGCGCCAGCCGAAAGAAACTGAGACAAGAATGAATAGCCCAACTCCGCGGCAGAATGTGTTACATTGAAGATTACGATCAACAGGTAAAAAGAAAACATCCCTGTTGCGGAAAAATATAATAAAAATGTCGTAAAAAAACGTAAAAAGACAGTAAAAGGTTTTAAAAGTTTCGTTTGTGCGCCGTGATTTTTACAATTGAAACTCATACCTGCTTTCGTAAAGTTGTCAGCTTAGGACATTACTGCCACTTTCTTCCTACGTCGCTACGTACTGCTTTCTTATATATAATTCAACACATCCGCGTATTGAAAGTTATATGATCTAAGAAATTCTTGTCTTTTTACGACTAGACGGGGCTAGTCCTCCAAGGATAAATACGACACTTTCGTTTTCGACTCCACTTTCGAAAAGATCTCTCGCGCGGTTGATGTCACCGCAGTTTGCGGGACCGATGGCATTTCTGGCAAATAATCGCGGATGCAGCCGGGCCGCAAATTGTAATTACCTTCCACGATCTCGGCCCGCCTTCAATAAAGATGGCTCCTCGCTCGGCCTCTGGCGATGTCGCGGCACCAGGACGATCACGATGTATGTGCTCTCCGCACGAAATTGCTAGCACAAATAACCGATAGGGTTACGGCCGTCTTCGCGTCCGGCGATTGCTGTCCGAAACCGTGCGGGATGGCAAACAAGAAAACGGTCCTGCTCAAATATCTACTCGCGATGCGCCGTGCGATCGGTCCGCGAACGACGTTCTGTTGATTTTTCTCATTTGACTCTAGACGGCCAATGCGTTCCGGCCTCCCGATCGTTTCGCTCGCGATAGACGAGCAACTCCATTTTCACAATCGACAAATATTATAATTGCTGCAAGACGCCAGTTTCACGGACAGGCCTCCTCGCCGAGGCCGAGAAGCGATGCATCCGCGAGGCTCTGGGTGAATTATTGAAATTTTCTTCGACGAAATCTTCGATGCCTCGCTGTATCTAACAAGTTCGTTTTGTTCGCGATAGACGAGGAACTCCATTTTTGCAATCGACAAATATTATACAATTGCTGCAAGACGCTAGTTTCCCGGACAGTCCAAACAACACGTATGTCTAAAAGATGACTTAAAGACGTTTTAAGGTACAGATGTTTCGCGACAGTAATGCTCAAAAGTTTCTTCCAGACAGGAATCAGCACTCAATTATTACAGTAATATATCGCGAAGAATACATTTACGATTAATACATAAGGAAAAATAAATTCGAAAGTTTATAGTTTGAGGTGCTGTTGCCACATCTCTTACACAACGCTCATGTCTACTGCAGCATAATTTTTCCCATTTTTCAGTTTTAACTGTTTATATTGTCGAAACGGAACGGTCAATAATTTTGATTTTTTCCCTAGTTATTCGTCCTATTTTACTTTATAACATACTTGTTTCTCATACGAATTTCACTCACCGTAAAGCTTAAAAAAATAAAATGTGCCATGTGTAAACAATATTTCACGTATAATGATATTACAACGAATTATATTGTTACGTGCAATAATATTTTTAACGTGTTTTACACGTAATATTTCGTGTAACACAGCAAACTTTAACTTTTAATCTTTTTTTTTAGAACTTTGAGACAGTTAATTTTTATTTAATTAGTCTTATTTTTCACGTATTAACGTAAAGAATAAACTGTAAAAATTTGAAACAATTCTCACGTAAATGAGTTTACGAAATAACTACCTTAAAGATGTCTTTTAGTTATGCGCGCTGTACGGGAAGCCCCCTCTCCGAGGCCGGGAAGCGATGCATCGCGAGGCTCTAATTGTAAGTAAATCATTGAAATTTTCTTCGACGAAATCTTCGACTCCACGCTGTATCTACATTCGCGATAGACGAAGAACTCCATTTTCACAATCGACAAATACTATAATTGTTGCAAAACGCCAGTTTCACGGACAGCCACCTCTCTGAGATCGAGAAGCGATGCATCGCGAGGTGCTAAGTAAATCATTGAGATTTTCGCGAAATCTCTGCGACGCCTCGATGTATCTAAATTCCATGAACGAGTTGTGGAAGAAAATGGAGTTCGATATCACAGCTGTGCGAAGTCACTTTTCATATTTAAATAAATTGCCCGTCAAATAAATTGACCGCGTGGTGAGAAGGTGACCTGATTCTACTCCATCACTTTTTGCTGTTGCAATTAATGCGAACTAATATTAAAAATAAATATTTAAATAGAAATTAGAGTAACTGGCGGAGAAACGATTTCTCGAGGTTTCTTTTTTGGCGGATTTTGCGCCGGGGTCCGTTATACCTTGTCAACGAGAGCAACACTTATCTCTCACGAGGAACAAATATGCGTCGCGTACTTTCCTGAGCGCAACAGACGCAAATATTAACTCGCAGAGGTGACATGTCGCGCTGCCGCGACTCGATCCGGTATCGCGGCCGCGCGACTCCGGTCCACGAAAGGGAAACACTTGCTCGCGACCCTGGTAAAAGAGGGTTCCTCCCCGTTCGGCCGCGCGACGCTTACATCTTCGATCGAGACGAATTCGCGACCGATTGATATTAATCGGAGGGACGATTGCAGCGACGATTCGGTCCACCACGTGCGGATCCGCGTACGTTGTTCGCAAGGACTAATCGTGAACCCGGCGACCGGCGACGTGGGCGGACTGCCGAACGACGTGTTCACTGTCGAACCCACCAACCGTGGTGGATCTGTAAAGACGAGTCACTCGTCCATTGGTGGAGCAAGACATCGAAGGCGGTCCCCGCTGTCCTGGCGACGGGGCGACCGGCCAAATGGTCCTCGACCAATGGACACCGCAGTGGTACCGCCATGCTGCACCCGTGAGCTCCTAATTTAGCGAGTAATTAGCACCCGGCAGGCGCGAACGCGACTCGGGCCGGTGCCTCTCTCGGCGGCCGCGTACCCACCGACGAACGGAGAAAGAGAGGACGCGAAGCGAGAAACAGAGAGGCAGATATACCGCCGGTCAGTCTTCAGCGAGTCTTCGCCGGCTAGTGTGAAATATCGCGCCCAAGTGTTACGAGTCTACGGCCACGCGGCGCGGCTACTCGCGACGCGGCCTATCCTCCGCCGCCGACGGAGACGTCTGGTGCCGCGACGAACGACGCTTTTCCGTCCCCCTCCGCTGCCCGTCGCGGGATCGCGTCCGATTTTCTCGCGGGACGTCGCGAATTCGGGATCCCCGAATCGATCAACGGCGAAGGCAACCCAGATTTTCATCTCCCTCCCCTACCGCGAGAGTCTCTCGGGAAAATACACCGCGTCGTATGTGGCTTCCGTTTCTTTCCCTCGTGTATGGTTTGCGCTACTGTCAGAGATCGAGAATTCAATTTCCAATTCGTGGATACATCGGAGGGAGTAAGAGGATCGAGGTACAGCTGACGTACTGGAGACCGCTGAAGATGCAACCGGCGGGCGCACCGCGAACGCCGGGTTCTCCAACGCGCTCCTCGTACCACGAGCGCGACCGGGAGCGCGAAAGGGAACGCGAGCAGGAGCGGGATCGCGAGCGAGAGCGTGGCGGACGGCAGCAGGGCCGAGCGAGTCCTGCGGAGGATCGAGAGGATCGCGAAGAGCGGGGTTCGATCGTGAGGCAGAGCCTCGGGCCTCCTGCCGCGATCTCGGGGAGCCAAGGATTGCCGCTGTCTCTGTCGCTGGAGGATCGGGAGCTCTGGACTAGATTCCAGTGCATTACGAACGAGATGATTGTAACCAAGAATGGCAGGTATATGCGGAAGAGTGATTAATATTTCATTTTAAAGGAAAGATGAATTCTGACGCGAATCATTCAACTTCTCCGTCGCGACTGTTTAAAAAATCGCACGACCGGCAAACGCACTAGGGATGAGAATACAGTGAGAGAACGGTCTCGAGCTTTTTGTGTACTCCTAAGTACGAAACGACGCATTTTTCCTAGCCGTTTGATAAGACGTCCGATATCCGATGGAAATATTTGTTTCTACCAGGGACAAAAATATCACTAGCTACAATTTCGAGCGAGCAAAACCGGAAATTTACAATTTAAGATTTAAAGAATGACGTCTCTTAATACCTTTCTCAATTACATTTCATAGCAAGAAAATGTAAGCTACAGTGAAAGGAACCAGCTGTAGCTCGTATCAGACTACGGATTGAAATTAGATTGGAATTTTGAGATTATATTGGAATTTTATCAAAGTAAAGTTAACTAATTTCAAGTTCAGAAATTTTTAAGTGGTCAAACGTTTATCTAATCTCAATTTTAATCCGTAATCTGATACGAGCTTAAGTGTCTAAACAGTAGCTCTGTTTTGAAAGTCTTTGCTCGTATACTTTTTGACGGTAAATCGATATATTGCTAACAAAGTTGTAACGGCGTGCGAGAAATCAAAGCGCATAAAAAATAAGTAATAA
>NW_011967155.1:770497-783182 GCF_000949405.1 Vollenhovia emeryi | reverse complement strand
ATATTATGTAAAAGTGCTCTGCAACGCTGTATCTCTAAGCTATGTAACACTGTTGAGTAAGGAGAAAGAGCAAAGAGCGAAAAGAAGAAAAAGCTGAACAACTACCGAGCTACAGAACTTATAGAGCGAAAATCTACTTATGAGAGGGAGAGAGAGAGAGAGAGAGAGAGAGAGACGATTTTTATTTTGATCTTGTACAAGTCACACGCAAAGAATACGTTTCAGACAGTGAGCGTTAACAAATATACATATTCAAATATTTATTTGAATGTATATTACTATATCTGTCTGTATTTGTTTTAAACTTCAAATCTTGACCCGGTATTTGTCGACTCTGAGATTGAACCATTCTTTAATTAATAGCAAGCTGAAATTGTGCAAATTACAAAGTTATGCTGAGCAGAGTAGAAAGCGTGTAGCATCGAAATGTTACGTAGGCAGCCAAACGGATGAGCGCGTTACCGATTTGCATTGATTTATCTCGCGAGCAGAAGGAACAGGGGGGGGGCGCGAAGGACACTAACAGGTCGTAATTACCGTACCCCTTTCGTTCAAGCCTCACGTAACGTTGCTAAAGTCGATTCTAAACTTATTAGTACGTTATTTTTAACTCGCCGGCGATTCGTCATCGGTGTTGAACGAACCGAGAGGCATTCCAGAGCCTCATAATAGCTTTCGCAAAACAATCTCGGAAGATGATCGAAAAAGAATACGAAAGACTCCTGTTGATCCTACGAGTAATGTAAAATCTCTTCACCGAATCGTCTTATAGGATTTCTTAGGATTTTCTCCTTCATTTTCTTCGCAAGAGGAATATAAGTAATCCAATTTTCTCATTGGGGAAGAAACGGCTATACCTAGCGCATATTTCTTTTTTTTAATTTCATGCTTGCACACAAAATCACTTAATTGTCTTAATTGAGATATAAAATGTGTTCTGTAATCGAATTAATACCAGGTGGAAGTACGTCAACGGTGAATGGGTACCAGGCGGGAAGGCGGAAGTGGCCCCGCCTAATCCGATTTACATTCATCCGGAGAGTCCGAATTTCGGAGCACATTGGATGAAGGAGGCGGTGTCATTCGCTAAGGTAAAACTAACGAATAAGTCGAACGGTAACGGGCAGATCATGCTGAACTCGTTGCACAAGTACGAGCCACGTGTTCATTTGGTCCGAGTGGGTGCCGAGGAACAGAGAACGGTACGTTTTCTTTTTTTCCCCCCCTCGTTTCTTTGCGCGTCTTTGAATTATTTGCGCCGTTTTAATACAACGGTTCTCCGTGATTTTATTTTATCATTGTTCTGTCGTCAATGCAGGTTCTCACGTATCGTTTCCCCGAAACGCAATTCATCGCGGTGACGGCGTATCAGAATGAGGAAGTTACGAGTCTCAAGATCAAATACAATCCATTCGCGAAGGCGTTTCTCGACGCCAAGGAGAGGCCCGCGGATTCGCAGACTTACTCGCAATGTGAGTTGACGCGATCAATAAAGCAAACATACAGAACGAAACTGTATGGGGAATGAATTGGAAATCGAAGCCGGTTCTGTCAAATGTTTCCTGGTAATACGAATAACATTTTGCAGATGCAGGCGCATTATTTCTACCTCAACCTACTATGGGATACGAGTACAACACTGCATCGGCGATAGCAGTCGCGCAAAACCAAGCATCGGCTTGTGTTAGCAATCACTTCTCTAATCCGTGCACCGGCGCCACATCTGGGCACAGAGGCACCTGCAGAGCAGTGCCTTATACCTTGAGGCACAAGTACGTCCAAGATGGTAGGTAAAATTCGTTTGCTGTCCGTTAATTGAAATCCTAATTAGGCCTTTGTCAAACGCCGGAAGAAATGTACGTTATATATGCTTCTTTTTCACGAGCAGAAGAATAGAATTTTGCGGAGAGAAAGTCAATTAGTTTTTCCCATACACAGAACAGCACGCAGACGCGTACGCGCCGATGCCGCTCTTGCATCCCACGGCTTACGTGACGGCTCCGGCCTGGTCGCCGCGGAGCCCGGAATCCCTGCAGACTCTCAATTCCGCGTGCCTGCCACCCGCCGCCTCGCAGGAGTGGCCGACGTCGCCGTCGCCGTCGCCAACGTCATCGCACACGGTCCTCGGCAGGGCCGTGGTCGGTACTGTCTCGACGACCACCGTGACCGGTTGTACCCTTTACGTGCCCTCGAATTTACCGTCTCAGGAGCAACACGGCGGACACTGCGCTGACGCGTCTTGGATACATTCCAACACGTTGGAGCAGCAACAGCAGCAGCAACAGCAGCAGCAGCAGCAGCAGCAGCAGCAACATCAACAGCAATCCTACTTGAACTTGAATCTCCATCTGCATCACCAAATGTCCCCGTACGGTCCCGTTTCGCACCCGGGGCTGCAGCACGCGGGCTTGCACCCACAAAGTGGAGAACCGGTTCCTCCGACGGACGCGAACGAATACGTTCACGAGTATCATCACGCCTCGCCGGTGCAATCGACCACCCCCGACCAGCATCGTCATCAGCAGCAGCATCATCCTCAAGCGCAGATGTTGCACGTGCAGACGCTGCCGCAGACAGAAACGTCTTCGCCGGTCAGCGTAGAGTACGACAGCCCGCCCAAGGAGCATCCCCACATCCAGATGGGCTATCCCGAGCAAACCGCGGACGCTTTGAACGAGGTGCAGCAGGACGACGAGAGACGATACTTGACCACGGTTGTCGACCGCTACCCTCATCATCATCATCATCATCATCCACATCATCGTAATCACCATCGACAGGACACGGAGATCGCCGACGAGCAGCCAAACGCTTGGACGCCGCTGACGCCACCCCCGGCGCCGCAGACCACCGCCATTTGACTCGAATTGGTACATTGGAAATTATGCACAAGTATTGAGCACACGCGAAAATGCACGTCCGAGCTTACTATCGTGTGTAAAATCGTCAACGTGGGGAATATTGTCTCAACGATCGATTCGATGATGCGGCGTCAGATGGATGCTAAATATATTAAACGCGACGATTAATCGAGAAAATTCTTCTCGCGCACGATAGATGTTAAAATGTATCGTTCCGTCCTAATTACTGTAGATACATTTTATTGATTCCCCTTAGGGTTACAAGGCGCTTTTGAAGGAACGTGCCCAAACCTCTTATAACACCTCTCTCTATATCCACTTCTCTATGTGGCGATCGAACGAAAAACCAACAATGTTTTGTTTGATTTTGAACCCAGGTCTTCGGATTACCAGACCAGCGCACAATCCTCTGCGTCACGATCGCCACGCCGTCCTAATTACTGTAGTATTCCGATTATTCTTAATCGATCGCGAAGATTAATAGCTGTGTCAAGTATGTCATGAAAAAATAAAGTGCAAATAAAAAGTATTCTTCTTTTTAAACGTCTTGCCTTGTACATATTATCAGTAGGATTTTAATGTTAAAGTGTAATGTACACTTTAAGCGACATTATTTCTCAGGTATAATCAAATTTTGTACGGAATGTCCTACTTTCATGTCACGTTACTTTTTAACCGTACTTTTTAATGTCTTGTTCAATTGGAATTAATTTTTTAGTAGTAAAACGATTTATCATATAATTCATTATTTATATTCGTAAGAAACGTCAAGTGAAATAATCGTCCAATTTTTAGTATCATGTATCTTTCAATTCAATTTCTCCAGTCTCGGAGTAATTCGGTTTGAAGCAAAAATTTTATTAAAATAAATTTCGTCTACAAAATTAATCGAATGAAATGTGCGTTGCTATCCGTTTGTCTCTAGTTTGCGAGAAACTCTCATTTAAATATTTTAGTTTGTAGTTTAATTTATTTTATATCATAATTTTCTATATATAATCAGAAAATTATTAATGCCTTGATATTCTCGTCAAAGTACGATTTTTAATTAATAAAAAATCTGAGATTACAAATATTAAGCGACATATCTTACGTATTATTGATCACATTGTTATTTCGTTCTTATTGGCAGTAGGTAAAAATATCGAAGGATCGTACACAGATGTATTCATTCTTACAAGATAAAAGAAATTCTTCAAAGTCCTAAATTCCCGACAGAAAATAACATGCTATAAGAAAGTTCTCTCTTAATTATCTTGATTGTATTTTACATGTAATATACATTGCACGCGTGCAATCCTAGACCTATCTTTATGGTCATTGTCATGAATTTCATAACAACAAGCGTAGGTGAAAACATAGTAGAATCGAATAAAAAGTACAAAAATGATTTGACGCATCTAGACATTACGAGAATTAAAAAATTGTGTTAATTATTCATCATAATCCCGTCTGATTTTAATGCATTTGCATGAACGTCCTGATTCATAAATCAAACTGTGACCATCGGAAGCTATTGTGATCACCTGCAAAACCATCTGAAACTAACGATTCGAAGAAAACGTCATGGTCTCCTGTTGAAAGGCGTCGCTTTCAATAAGACAATACCAGACCTTTTTCTTTACTTCTTCTTTTCTCACCGTATTCTTCCCTTATCTTCCCTCTTTCTTATGATTTCCATGCGATTTGTTTCTTGATCCGTTCTATGCAAAAATTATCTATCTCGTTCTTTTTCTCTTTCTATTTTCTCACAGCTCTCTTTCATTTTTCCTATACGTATACATATTCTCAAGTCTCATTCGTATTCATTAATAAAGTGAAACATGATTTACTTCACTAATAATTGTTCCACCGAAACCTCTCGCGTTTCCTCCTCTCAGATTTGTTTGTTACACTCAATACCGTATAACATAACACTCGCAAAAATACACTTGTTACGATTCTATTTTTAATGTTAATTGTTTCGAATTACATTTCAAATTAAATGTTACCTACTAAACGTCCACTGTATCACGGTTTACCGTCGATTGCTTGAATTATTTGATCTAATGAGTTGTTCATTACTCAGCAAACTGATTAAAAAGAATAAATAAGAAAATATTTCACTAGGTAAAACATTTAAAGCGCCAATAATTATTATCCGTAAATATCGCGAAACAAAAGTAATTTTTATGTTCTATCGTTTCAACTGAAACAAATAAAGCGCGAAATATTTCTTCCCGATGAAGAGCCGTCGTCTTAATACGCGAATAAATCGTGGAAAATCGTGGTAATTGCGAAAGTTAATTAATCACATACTATTATACTTGGTGGAGAGAATTGTCACAGTTGAAATTATCCGAGTATATCTCTCGTAATCGCGTTTCGAGTAGTAATGCGACGATATTGGAGCAGTTCGTGCCGTTATCCACTTGTTTGAGTTTCGCCGCATGAATGAGAACATGGTGCGTGGCGGCTTTGCGTATCGTAACAAATATCAAAAGGTCGAGTGCCAGTCGACCTAATTTTCATGAAATATTTCGTATTATAACAATATGTGTAACTACCATCGAACATTTATCCCTTATATTTTAAATTTCGATAACCATGTGAAGCATATTTTGCAATATGTTAATGTCACTAATACGATTCTCAAAAGCGTTTGGTGTATGTAGACAAATAGTGCAAAGTTACATCCAAAATGACCTTTAATCATATTTAAAAAATATACAGGGTGTCATTGAATATTAGGGACTATTTTGGTGTGCAGGTAGAGCGGACTAGACCGAGTCGAAAAGTCCTGTACCATTTTGCAATTTTCGCAATAGATAACGAGTAATTAATTATTCAAAATTGTCGTTTTAGCCCGGCCCACCTCCCAATTCGAACGCGACGGGGCACCTGCGCATTTCTCCCGGCAAGTACGCGGATTTTTAAACGCGCGATATCCGGACAGATGGATGGGTCGAGGACGACAGAGCATGGACGACAATTTTGAATAATTAATTACTCGTTATCTATTGCGAAAATTGCAAAATGGTACAGGACTTTTCGACTCGGTCTAGTCCGCTCTACCTGCACACCAAAAAAGTCACTAATATTCAATGACACCCTGTATAATTCATATAACATTCACGGTTATATAAAATTCACTTAATTTCTGGAGACTCTGATGCGACGGAATAATTAATATAAAGATCAATATACACATATGTGTATATATACCCCTGCTTTTTATTTCTTCCGCTCTCGCGTATCGACGAATCAGCCATGCCATTAACGAAACACGGTTGCTCGGTCGTTTGGAACTAGAACTAGCACGTCGTTATTCGAAGTGTTCGGGTCTCAGATAACGTACACGCGGACGAATCCATGTAGCGATAGCACATATCACATGCATACACGTGCATCGACGTATACAATCGCGCGCGAAATTGCAAAACGCTTTTCGTCCACTGCCTGCACGTTCGCATCTAACGATCCATAAGCGCATTACCCCCTTATGCTCAATCGTGAGCAGGGATCGTCCCCTTGTACGAAGAAATCGAATGATGCAACGGTATATCTCTTGCATTCCTCTCTCTTCCTTTCCGAGATAGAAAAAATTACATCATCGAACTGCAGAATTCCTCAGTTGTAGGAATGTGTAAAGATAATGTACGATGTTATCTAAATGTTTTCTGTATGCACTTTACTAATTTCTTTCTTACGTTGCGTGTTAGAAAATAGTATGACTTAAATTTGAAATCTCTACGTGTTATAATTGTACTAATAATACACTCGAGACAACAGGATATTTTTAAGAAGCTCTCTCTCTCTCTCTCTCTCATTTAAAAAGTTGGAAATCAAATAAAAACCGAGGCACATAAATTTATAATTGGCAGTAATTTTTGAAACTTTATTCGAAATGTCGGACAAAGAATAAGAACCGTTCAATGTCCTAAAAAAATTATAAAAATGACAAAAATTTTATCATTTTTTCAACGAACTAATTTTGGCAATTCCGTATTATCGTATACGTTTTCTGTCGATTTCATGTAATAGTATTTGACGTTAGTATGACATAATTACATAGTATACATAGTATAAGATATACAGTTAAATTGTGTACATTCGAGATATGTAATTCATTACGGATTACACGAAAACGAAATGTATTAACATCGTCCATAATTTCCAAATTAGCAGTGTAACATTGTATTGATAAGCGACATCTAACCGCGTGATGTTTATTATCAATTATCAATTTAAAATTACAAAGCTTATAAAACTTTAATGCGGACACCGAGACTGAAAAAATCAATACTAAAATTATTAATTATCCCTAAAATTAATAATATTCCTCTCAATTATTCTCATGAAAAAGAAAATTCCTATAGTATGTTTCTTGCAATATTTCGGAGAAAATGTTTGATAGTAAGTACACCGTGCGAAAATATAAATGAAAGTTCAAGTTAAGCCAATGATCGAATAATATAAATCGCGACCGAATATGTACCAACTGATCCACGATACTTGCGTTATACAATTATAATATTCGTAATTTCCATAATACATATACAGGTATAATACAATGGAAATCTTCCAAACTTATTTTTATGTTACGTGAAAATAAACCTAATTTTTCAAAAGTATTAATGCTTTCGGTACGTGTCTCTAATTGTAAGTAATTTCGATTAATCATTAGGATTTATACCCGTTTTATTAATCCTCTAAAATTCTATCTTTTAAGATCTGTAAGATCTGTAAGTTTGCGACAATGACAAATGATGAAATGTTATGAGAGAAAAGTTAATATTCGATCATTAGCTTAGCATGTAATCTTCGTGCTTTAATCAAAATTTTGTTTTATACATTTAAAAGTTGGCAACAATCTCCAACACAAATTTTTTAAAAGTTTCCCGAAATGATTCATGATTTTTTAGTACTAAAAGATTATCACGAAAGTCAATAAGAGAATATAAAATATGAAATTGAGAAAAATGATTATTAATGTTTTTTAATTTAAGTAATTTCGTGTTATATGCATATCGATTTCGTGTAATCCGTTTACACAAATTAGACATACAATTTTGTACAATTTTATACAATTTGATATCAACAATTTTCGCGACAAAATATATCATTTGGTATATAATTCATAACTATATCATTATTATTATTATGCATATTTTTGCATTATTATTGTACAATTTTGTGCAAGTAAATTTGTACAAAAAAGTAAATTGTAAAATTTATTTACATAAAAGTGTACAATAATGAATCTGTAAAGTAAATAAATTTTCCCACCCGAAATTATCTCCCAATCCTACCTACCACATTCTTACACTCATCCGTCGCATAAAAATGTGCAATAATAAATCTGAAAAGTAAATCAATTGTTCTACTCATCGAATTATATGTAATATATATGTATATCCCCCAATCCGACCTACCCGTATCCCTACCTACCCGTATAGTCACTTATTCATTTTCCTATCGTACTTTCTTAAATTTCCTACCGATATTATATTACTAATAAAATTTCTTTGAAAAATTATATTATGTAAAAATGTTTTACCCTATTTTTATCTAAGTGCATAATTTCCTACCTAACCGTATCTTTAATATATTATACTTTTAGTTACGACCGCGAATACCTGAAATTTTAGAAGATTGAGTTTGGTTTTAAATCGCGACCGTTTGGGAGTTTTTATCGGGAATTTAATTTACGCGAAATATAGAGGATTTAACTCGAGACGGCATCTTTCCGTCTTTACGTGCAATCGCACGTATAAACATTCAAGAATGCCTTCTAGGCAAACCACTTCGATTATGTGTACTTCGTTATATGTACACCAACCTTGTGGAATACACTTCGCTGTCTTTATTCTGGCCAGCCAAACTCACACTGGCCAATACTCTGGCTTTACATAGCCAGAAATCGACAGCAAGGAGATATACTCCTTCTGCTGCCAGCTGATCACAGCCAGCAATAAGCGTAAGATTCTACGCTTTTGTATGATGCGCGAAACACGAACGCGTCGCGAAGGGGCCATCAAATTAATTTAATCAATTACGTAAAGAATTAACTATGACCAATAATAATAATAATTACATCATGAATTTACTCTTTACACGCGTTTATTGGCAATTAAAATATGTGTCCAATAATTAAAATATTTAACCGATTAGAAAAAAATTCTTTATATCGACAGCGTTTTGATTTGAAGGGGTCGCGATTCTGAACTTTACACAAAACTTTTAAACTTGATAAAGTAAAAAATAACGAAATTTTAATGTAGAAATTAATAAAAATTGCTAGACGCGTCATTCGATTGAATCTAATTGTAAGGGACATTTTACGTATTTTTATCGATTCGAACGATTCGTTACTGAATTTCATCTCAGAAGCATGCAGAGATGAAAAATTCAGATGAATGACGTAAGATCCGAAAGGGATAATATAAATTTTAAGATAATTTTTAGATAAAACAAGTCTTTTCTTTCGTAAAAAAAGTGTATTGGATCTTACGTCATATAACTGGTACAATCCAGTTATCAACCACTACATATAAGTTATAACAGTTTAGGCTAAAGTTAGTGCGTTAAAGTAGGTAATAATAATTCAGTAACCATAACTAGCTTTTATAAAAAATAAATTAATAATTTGTATGAAATATATTATGCTAAAATATTTGTTGTAATTTAATTATTACAAACGTATATAAGTAAATTAACAATACTACTTAGAAAGGAATATTTATATATTCCATTTCTGCACTAACTTATATAAAATTTAATCCTGGACAAAAGATTATAGTAAAATGGAGAATAAAATGATAGAAGTAATAACAAATAACAATATACAAACTTTTTATACTTATCCCCTGTGGATCAAACATATTATATGTATGAATACCATGAGTAAACTTAAGTAACAGCAGTAACTTTAAAAGTCTATATCTCAATTGTTATAATTTTCTTCCTTCGTCACTACATTTGCGAAGAATAACGTAATGTACACATGTACTGAATAAAATAAACTTTGATTGACTAAATCACATTGTCAATTAAAATAATTAATAAATATAACATATTCTCATGGTATTCTAAATTTTTCCTTTGTACGTAGTGTGTGCAAGAGTATGTTCTCGTATACACACTAAGTTAGGCAACAAAAGATATATAATTAAGATCCAGGATTAAATTTCTCCTAATCTGTTTTAACTTATTAATTTTAAGGTAACGGATGCACGAAATGCTTTATATTTCTATTTGCTATCTTTACATTATTAACAAATACATATATGCATCATTAATATGTATATTCAATAAATCTACAACAGATCCGTTACCTCAATAATAAAAATTAATTCATCACTCACCAACACTGACGCGCAACAGCGGAGTTATGGCTGCAACGTCGCTACGATGATTCTGTAATGCACAAACAAACATAAAATTAATATTCAAATAATGTTAAAAAGCAAAGTTTCAAAATATATTTCTTACGCGTAATGGAACCTTCTAGTCAATAAAATATTTATACTCAAATAATTAAACGTCTTTCGAAAAAATTCACGGGAACGAACTTTAATAAAATCTCGAATTACTTCTTTCTCTCTAATTATTTAGTTATGCAATATGACTCGAAAGAAAACGGCGAAAAAGGTCGCGTTTGCGCAAAATGAAGGATAAGTACCGCAAGGTTGCTCCGCCGATGCACGATGCCCTTGCTCAGGCCTCCTCCACTCAGGCTGTTCTATCGGACGGCCGGCTGCGCTGGTTTCCTTCGAAGCACAACACTAGCACTAACACTCACTCGCGCACTCGGTCCTCGTCCTCCTGTAACAAAGAATCGAAAATAAATTACCAATCGACGTAGAACGCGACGAGCCACAAGATATTTATACTTCAATAATTATTTCGAACAGAAATCGCGGGAACGAACTTTAATAAATTTTCAAGTTACTTCTTTCTAACTGTTAAGTTATAGTGCAATGTAACGACTCGAAAATAAGTGGCTAAAAAGGTCGCTTTTGTGCAAAATGAAAGTTACCGTAAGTTCCTGCGACGGTGCCCGATGCCCTTGCCGGGGCCTCCGCCTCCTCTCAGACTGTCCTCTCGGATGGCCGGCTGCGTCGGTTTCCGTCGAAGCGACACTAACACTAACACTCACTCGCGCACTCGGTCCTCTTCCTCCTTTCGCGAACAATCGGAGATAAATTGTCAATCGACACGGAACGCGACGACGCACGAGAAAAACGGCCATATTCAAGTCCAGACACGGCGCAGCGAGCAACCGGCCGCGAATGGCGCAACGAAACACTTCGCAATTTCAGTATTTTCGTCTCGACGGCTCCGTCTCGAGTGAATCGCGCGACACATCCACTCTTCGTCCTTTTTCTCGCAATCGATCGTTGTCTCTCGATCCGTAACCGACACAGCCACTACGCATTCGTTCCAACAAACTTGATACACTCGCGAATCGTTGCGCGCGTAATCGACGATTCCCGCAAAAAGAGGAACATTGGTGCCAACCACACGCGGAAAATGTTCACGGCGCGGCGAGTAACTCGCGGACGCTTCCTGTCCGCTCGAGAATCTTCGGGCGAATTAACCGGCCGCCGGCACCGAGTCACTTCGTCGCACAGGTACGTCGAACGCCGAACGAAAAAAGAATCCACAGTATCACTTGATAACCGGCGCGGAACGTAACGAACGTTGTTTCCGAGTCTTGAGAATCCATTAGATTTGCTCGCCGTGCTCGCTCAGTTACACCGTCGGCACCGAGAGACGTCGACTGCGATTGGCCGATGCGCGGGGTAGGTGTCCCGCGGAGAGAATGGCGTTCGGCGGCTCGACCGGCCGTGCGACGCACGAAACACGTCCTATCAACTCGAGATCCCGCGGGCGACTGACTTCTGATTCACCTCGGTACGTACGTTGAAACGCCGAAAAAACAATTGAGCATCACGCGTTAACTCAAGCGGAAGGTAATAAAAACGTTATTTACGCTACTCAGTGTACGATCAAGGGCACGCGACGGTGCGGCGGCTCGAGCCGCCGCCGGCCGTTAGCCGGCGAGCGCGACTGGCTGGATCCGGGGGGCTCGCCGCGGCGCGCGGCCAATCGCGCGCCGCGGCTCGTCGCGCGGCGGTCGGCGGCTCGACCGCGCGTAGCGGTCAATCTTTCTGCGATACTGGGGTTTAATGTAAGAAAATTAATTTAATTAATAATATGTCTAAGGCCCGGTTGCACCAACGTCACGTAATTTTAACCGTAGCTTAATTCACTCTTCGTCGCTTTCCAACTGTTTCCCTTAGAAAGAGACAAAGAGTGAAATAAGCTAAAGTTAAATCTAAGCGACGTTGGTGCAACCAGGCCTAATACAATTAATCCCAAATATAAATTGGACATATATTGTGAAACCGAACCCAGTCAGAAATGTCTCGTCGATCGACGTCGTTACGACATCGATTGACGAGTCATTTCTGACTGGGAAAAGAAAAAGTTTACTTTCGTAGTTTCGAAAAAAACTTATTTGCATGCTAAAAGCAGTAAACTAAAAATAGTTTTAATTATTTTCAATACTTGTTTATTAGACTGACTAATATTTAGACTAACTAATATTAGACTAATTAATAAACAAGTATTGAAAATAACGAAAACTATTTTTAGTTTACTTACTAGCTGCTTTTAGCTTGCAAATAAGTTTCTTTCGAAACTACAAAAGTAAACTTTTTCTTTTCGGTTTCACAATATATGTCCAATTTATATTTGGGATTAATTGTATTAGACATATTATTAATTAAATTTATTCTCTTACATTAAACACAAGAAACGAAATCAGCTGATACATT
>NW_011967155.1:756585-767768 GCF_000949405.1 Vollenhovia emeryi | reverse complement strand
CGGAACCTACGAAAGTTAGTTACAGTGGTACCAACTTTGTAACCAGAAATATAGCTAATTCGGAACGCACCCACTGTACAATTCGTTTATACTTCTCACGTAAATTATATATGTAAAACATTTACTCCTAGGTCTCACTTGAAAAGGCCCTAAACGTCGAAACGTTGTGAAGGCGTGTTTAATAAATGTCGCCAGCTGAGGTCGATTGAGAATTGAAATTTTATTTATATCAATACTGGCAATCTGATGAAATATACCATTCTAATATTCTCCCAGATAGCCAGTATGCTTAAGCAATGTATGGAAATAAAATGCCAGCAACTGATGCTGGCTCTTTGCTGGGAATATGAATTCAATGTTTGAGTGATTTAAGCACAGCTAGCATAATGTTAACATATTGTCGTAGTTAAATGCACAGCTAAAGAGAGAGAGCACATCGAATAGACATACTGTTAACAAAGAATTAGCATATATTGTTTTCAATTTTCTAACAGATATAAGCATGTTATATCTATTACATCTGACCAAGCACTTAATGCTAGCATAATGTTTGAATCATGCAAATGTTTCATTTCCGACACCAAATGCTAGCAAACAACAGCACAATAAACGACATAGATGCATAGCAAGATGCTAACATTTTTCTTAGCAATGTGAAAGCAACTTGTGCTCACACTGGCTATCTGGGCTCTTTCTCTCTCTCAAATTACTTTGTTCAGCGAGTGTTACTATAGGTACATTTTGCATATCATTCTGTGGATAATTATTATTGCTTAATGTTTGAGCGTCAAACGACTTTACTCGGATTCACCGAGAAAAATAAATAATATGTATCGGCTTCGACCGATCGGGTCGAGCCGGCCGTTGAACTCGGGGACGTTCCGCGGTATACGCCGTGCGCGATGATGAGACAGAGAGTCGAATCACCCGGGGTCGTGTTGTGATGTGCGATTACACGACGACTCCGGGTGGAAAATAAAGCCAGCGGTCACCGGACAGCTAAACATTTCGATTTTTCTAGAACAAAATCCAATGGGCCTCTCTCGTCGTCAATTCCGACGATCGAGAGAGTTCGATCCGAGACATTGACACAATCAGATCGCTTCGCGACCGCTCCGATCTCGGTATTCACAAGTCTATCGCGTCCGGCGCTCAAGTATCGGGCTCGTTCTAGCATGTATTCTTTTAAGTACTGTTCAGCGGTTTAACTTTAATTTTAATTTGATTTTGCCATGAGTTCGGACGACCGGTGCACCGTCCTGCAAGATTGTACTCCAGGTCTAAGCCGAGCGCGAACAATATCTCAGTGCTCGCGAGGCGCAACAAACCCGTGCAAGAAAGAAGACCTCCGTTTGCGCCTTGATACGGCTCGTCTCTCGCGCCACCGTGTATCAGCTTCCTTCACCATGTCCTCCAGCGAAGCGACGGCCTCGCGCGATTCCAGCTTCGCGCTCAATTCGTGAGCGGTGCCGGCTTCCGAGCGATCTCGTCGAGATCGACGCCCGAACACTTAAGGTAACGAGTGATTCTGATCGAGAAAATGTTGAGAAAGTTTTGAAACGA
This sequence comes from Vollenhovia emeryi, assembly GCF_000949405.1. Classification (NCBI taxonomy): domain Eukaryota; kingdom Metazoa; phylum Arthropoda; class Insecta; order Hymenoptera; family Formicidae; genus Vollenhovia; species Vollenhovia emeryi. The sequence goes on along the minus strand of NW_011967155.1, from coordinate 766,205 downwards.
AAATCGTATCTTAAATTCTGATTACTCAGAGATGCTGCATCAATTTAGTTGATGTACATAAACTTATGTTGCAATTTTAATTTATTAGAACAGCACAAGCGCGCGTGAAAATTTTTCTTAAAAACAACTTATTTTATACACAGCCTCCGTGACAGTTGTCAAAATTCAATTCGTCTCGTCAGCTCGTAGCAAAAAGCGAGCCAAGCGAGACAAGTCGATCAGGATCAAGGAAAAGAGGCAACAATATTTCGAGACTTTCAAGTATCGACTTGACACGCTTTTTAAAGAGAGGATTGATATTTCGGGATATACTTTTGCAAGAAATTACTGAAGATGTGAACAAGATGATTTATTTCAACGGAGCAAAAGACGTAATCGAGTAAAATTAATGAAACGTGAAATTAACATGAAACAAAAAATGTTACTTACCAACGTAAGACATTTGATGCAAATACTTATATCGAGCTATCGCCGCTTTAAATATGATTGTCTGCTAAACAGCTAAACGGTTTGTATAAAAACTTGGCATATAAATAGCACTAAACTTTCTAAATAGATACGAACTTGACGAAGATTGCCATCTTATAATATAAAATTCTTCTCGTATACAATTATATGTAGAAAGAAAAATTCAATATACCGTTAATTTGATTTTTTCACCTCGTTTTATTTAACAACTACGTAATTATGGAAGACATGAATTACATTTTCGCAAATTACTTTCGTAAATATATTTTGTATACATATATAAAATATATATTTTGTATACATATATAAAAGAAATACATATATAAAAGAAACTCGTTTAAAAGAGAGGAAAGCTATTAACACAGTAATAATGTTCGCAATACGAATTTGATTATATAAATAAAAGTAAAAATATAAAAATAACATTTTTTTCATAGCAGCTCGTGCTTCACTTTTTTTTAACTAAAGAAAAAATTTGCTAAGCTGATGGTTTTACAAGATTATAATCTAAGTTTCTATAACACACACACACACGTAAAATAGATGTTAACAAATAAATATTGTCTCAAATATCGAAATATTTTACAAGTTCATGCGCAACGTATAAAATTTAAAAGTCAATCAACCTCATCCCTTTCATTATATCTACCTCGGATGTAACTGCAATATGGTAGACTTTTTTACTTTCCTTCGAACTTGACGATTCAATTTTTCGACAGGGTGTTGAGGCGCGTTTCATAATGGTTTTCCTGCCTATATCATCCACGGTTCTTAGTGGTATTTGATTACTTTCCGTTTGAGATTGGGGAGTCCATTTATGACACCAATATTTCTTTGGCGATTGTAACTTTTCGCGTAGCAAAGGCAAAATTTCATTCTTATTTTGTATTTCTACAAATCCCATCGAAATTTCTGTTTGTGTGTCTTTCTGTTTCGGTACTGTTTGGTCTTGTTGATCTCTTTTTGTGCATTTCTTCTTTTTCTTATGAATGTCCTCTTTATGTTGATGAAAGTCATCCTCGGTATAAAACGTATCTAAAAAAAATAATTTTATAAAATAATAATAATAATTTGTTAAACTGATGATTTTCAAAGATTTTAATTTAACTGCCTCTAATACGTACATGTAAAACATATATTAACAAATAAATATTGTCAAGTATCGAAAGATTGTAAGTTCGTGCGCAACTTAAAAATGTTTAATTAATCGACTGAAACCTTTTAATTATACCTTTTTTTGTTGTATCCATAATGTTGTATATTTTTAAATTTTCCTTTGAACTTGATTTAATTTTTCGGCGCGGTTTTGAGGCGCGTTTTACGATGGTTCTATTTACATTAGCCATACTTCTCAATGGCACTCGTGTATTTTCCATCTATAATTGAGGGGAATGCCAATAGTTTTTTATTTATTTAATTTTGTGCATAACAGAGAAAAAATTTTATTATTTTGTATTTCCAAAAATCTCACCGAAGTTTCTGTTCTTATGTCGTCCTGTTTTGACGTTTGGTTTTGTTCTTTGGTGTATTTTTTCTTTTCGTCATGAATTTCCTCTTTGTGTTTGTAAAAATCACTTTTGGTATCAAATATTATACCTAAAAAAATAATTTTGTAAAATAAAATCATATTACACATTTAAATATAAAGATATGTTTGAAAAGTAATATGTAAAAAGTGTAAAATCATTTCACATTTGTATATGTATCTGTAGAGGAAAGTCCTCTATTATGAGATAGGTTTTTAATATGAGACAGCAGGTTTTTAATCCTTAAAATCAATCGCAAATCTTTTTTCGCAACGATTACACGATCTAACAATCAATTTTCCGCTAAACAAATTTCACTCCAAGATAATAGGGGACTTTCCTCTATACATGTATGTTACGTGAAAAAAATGAGATCTAAGTTGGTTTCACTGATTATAATTGAATACTCCGGCTATGTATAGGAATATTAATTGTTATAATGAAACAAATAATAATTTCGTGCAAACATTGCATTTTATACACATAATTTTCTAGTGAAAATTTAGACACGTTGTACTGTGAAATAAATACTCGGATATCAGCGTTTTGAGTTTGATTTCTGTTTGCAATCACGGAAAAATATATTACTTTTGATTATCTTTTGTAAACTGAATATTATTGTAATGAAACTAATAAGATAAAATTATATAGTTGAAATATATTTACTGCAACATGACTTCCGTGGCATAATCTTTTCGTGGAATCTAATGAAGTGACGCATCAGATTGTAACGTCGCTTGGATATTTCACTACATTTCCGGCACTTATACATTTTTATGCCGTCCGGTGTAGTGGTAATCTCCATTTGGTTAGGCATATCTGAAATAGAATTATTATTTAATAATTATAGTATTTGTAACATATATAACATCTGTAACATATTATATAGAACATATATAATATCTGTTTACGTCAAAAATTTCAAACGGGAAAATCAATATAGTATATTCCGATTTTTTTGAAATACAATTAGGTGTTATCAAATTTTTAAGAAATTGTAGCGAGAATCTCCCCTCAATCTACCGCCGGACTCTTTGTTCGCACGATTTGCAATTCGCTATTCATGTGATTCACGAGATTCGTGAATGATGGAAGTGGAAAAATTCATTGAGTTCACATTCGTTTATCATTCATGCTAATTTGTCAGCAGAGCGGTTTTTTACGAAATCAAAGGGGGCCAATCGTCACGAATCAGTCAATTCGGTTCAGTAATGCTACATCAACAACGAATAGCTAATATGAAGGGAATGAATAGATAATACGGGTTTACTGAGATGAACGCGACAAATTTTTACGAATTTACTGCGAATTACAAATTGCGAATCGCGCATTTTTGGCAAACGACGAATTTTTGTAAATCTATTATGAATTGCGCATAATCTAGCGTTATCTTTATAAATTCGAGCGTCACATACACGTCGATTTTTTAATCCACCCAATTGTAAATTATCCTGTAATAAAACGACGAGCGATGGGCAAATAAATAACGCATTACAAAATTGTAATATATTACTGTATTAATTCTAAACTATATGTATGTTATATGTTCCTATTCAAATGTGTAGTATCTATAAGTGGGGTGGCCTAGCGTGAAATGTTGTCGGTTGACGCTTCGTTATCGATGTAATGTATTCGACATTATCGATGAGCCATTTCTGCCTGGGTGGTAAGGGTTTCTCCAAACAAAGTTACATAGCGCGTAAATATATGCAGAAGGAATCTGATTGGGTCATGAGGAAATAGACAATCAAATTCTTTGTGTATACGCTTGTACACCTCTGCAAATTTGTCTGGATAGACTAAGTCCGGGAATCGAGCCCAGATCTTTTGCTCGCCAAGTAGTTCTTGACGTTGTTCGACCCCGTACAGCACGAAACTTGCAGTTACATTGCAATGACATTGCTACAATATTGCAACATTGCTGTAATGTAGCTGCAATGTAACTGCAAGGTTTGTGCTGTACTCTCTAAATTTCTTCGAGTGAGATTTCACTCAAAAGGAGTTAAAATTCACTCAGGTCGATAGTCACAATACTGCCGCGCGAAATGGAGTGACATTGCACTTTTCATAAGTGTGAATATTTGACTCCAACCGTAAAATGATTGTTTCACTCGTTTGAAGTAAATATTTAACTCCATTATAGTAGATAAAATATTTCACTCGATCAGAGTGAACCTTTTCACTCTTCACCTTTTCTTAAAGTGAAACTTTTACTCTATTGTTATGAGACTAACCAATAGGCGGAATGAGCAAACCAGTAAACGTTGTAAAAAAAAGAGCAAGTTTTAATTGATTGTACACTGAGAAAAATTTTCATCGGATAAACCAATTAAATAGTATGTCCGATGGTTAATTTTTCCGATTACGTTTTCCGATTAAATTATGGATATATCCGATGAAATTTATCCGATGAAATTTATCCGATGAAATGCAATTACCGATGAAATTTGATTGAAAAACCGATCAAATTTTTCATCGGATATACAATTTAATCGGACATTTTTCTCAGTGTATTATACGATGCAGGGGCCCGACCATGGACGTAAGAATATATGGACGGAGTGTAAGTTAGCGGGGGCCGAGCCAGAGCAGTGAGGGGAAAAGTAGTCATCACATATAGCGGCGACGCTACCAGCCTATCACGAGGCGTCCTATACAATCACCTAGTCATCACATATGGCCGCCACCACGGTTTTACGGTGGCCGCCACCTAATTTCCCCTCATCGCGCTCGCTTGGGTCCCCTCGTCCTAAATCCTACATTACGCTCCGTCCATATATTCTTACGTCCATGGGCCCGACTATCGGACCTCGCGCGGGATGATGCAATCGGGTAATGCAACCCCGCAAGATCAAAAATTTCTCTTCTATAATGGGACGTTTTCCTCTGTGACGCAGAGCACTGGCTGCGTTCGGCAGAAAGAGCTGCTTCGTAAAATTCGTGAATCTGATTGACATATGCTCTTAAACTCACTCAAGATTAAGAGAATACGCCGCCAATCGGATTCACGAATTTTACCACGGTTGCAAAGCAGCTTTTTCTGCTGAACGCAGCCACCATAGACATACACTGAGAAAAATGTCCGATTAAATATAATCGGATAATCCAATTACATGATAACAAACGGATATGTCCGATTAAATAGTATATCCGATGAAATATTTGATCGGTTTTTCAATCAAATTTCATCGATAATTGCATTTCATCGGATATATCCATAATTTAATCGGAAAAGGTAATCGGAAAAATTAACCATCGGACATACTATTTAATTGGTTTATCCGATGAAAATTTTTCTCAGTGTAAATATAGACTGAGCGTCCCTTTGAATAAGCTGGAGCTTGTGAAGAGAGCGACAGAGAGGAAGACTTACTTTCTCCGTCTCACCACCGCGATCAGGGTAAAACACGGAGCACTGCGCAGTTACGCAGGTACGCAGTTACGTTTCTTATCTTTTACGACGGTGCACGAAGAAAGAAACTCGAATCTTTCCCCCCTTTTCACAAGCTTCAGGCTTTAGGCTGCGATCGGAAACGTCCCCCCCCCCCCCCCTCGAGTGCCCAGTGGATCGTTCTATCCTTGTTACTCGCCAAATATAAAATCAAGTGATACACGGGGACACGTCAGGCGATGTCTCCGAACGCAGCCTTATTCAGTGGGACTCGGTGCTTACAGTCCGTTCTTATTTCAAAATCATCTTAAGCGTTGTTTCAAGAGGTTAATACGGCTCTGTGATTGGTTAAAAGCACATTAAGAGTATACTTAAGATGATCTTAAATAAGAACGCATTATGAATACCAGCCTCGGGGAGCTTTCCAGCAAGCGACACAAGTCGACACAAATGTCGTTCTGTCTTTATTATTCATTGAATGCGAAGAAAGACAGAACGACATTTGTGTCGACTTGTGTCGCTTGCTGGAAAGCTCCCAATGTCTACTACGCCTATAGCCTCGTCTACACGACAAGGCGTAAGGCACGGCGCAAGAGCTCAGGCGCTGGCGTTGGAAGTAAAATTAGTGTATTTCGCTTGCGCCGCTGCGCCACGACCCTACGATCGGGAAAAATCCTCTTGCGCCTGTGCCCGCGCTCTTGCGCCGCGCCTTACGCCTTGTCGTGTAGACGAGCCTTATGGCAGCCCATCGGCACTAAACTGTTTCGCACAATCGAACAAATCCGCGACGCGTTCGTTGCAGTTCGTCTATTAAGCCTCGTCTACACGACAAGGCGCAAGGCACGGCGCAAGAGCTCAGGCGCAGGCGTTGAAAATAAAATTCGTTTATTTCGCTTGCGCCGCTGCGCCACAACCCTACGATCGGGAAAAATCCTCTTGCGCCTGTGCCCGCGCTCTTGCGCCGCGCCTTAAGCCTCCGCTACAATGATTCTCGGTTCTGTCTACAATGGTCGTAGTCGTAAGAATAATCGACTGCGATTGGTCAATATCGAGCGACTACGACTACGACCATTGTAGACAGAACCGAGAATCATTGTAGCGGAGGCTTTACGCCTTGTCGTCTAGATGAGCCTTTACACTTCCTTTGTTCTCCAACGGAGTTACGCTTCGGAAACGACAAATTTTCTTGATAAAATTCGGGGTACTCACTTTGCGCCATAACGCTAGAACGTTTTCGAACGTTTCTTCTTTCCGAATTTATTCTAACCCTACTCCTAGCTCGCTCTATGCTCACGAGTGCGACGTACTGCGATGTCACCGCTACGATAGGAGTGCAAAGACTAACTGTAGAAAGCGAAGGATCCTATCTCAAATTTTCCTCCCTCCCTTCCCCACTTGGACGTTACGAACGCGATTCTTCTATAGGTCCGGTACGGAGAAAAAGAGAAAGAAAGAGAGAGAGAGAGAGAGTACCACCTTACCCTTCGGTCCGTTTGACTCGCACCAATCTATCCGATCGGCCGGGGAAAAAACAGCGGGCGGGAGAGCGGCGGAATGGTATATCGCGCGTGGCGCTCTACTGCGTCATTTTTTTTTTCGCAAAGACGCACTCAACCTGCGCAGTCCTTTGATGTCGCTACTCGCCGCCGAGGGTGGAGTGAGGTGGAGTATTGGGTAATAAACAATATCGGAGCGGTGTCCGGAGTCAACCAACTTACGCAGGCCAGTACTGCACAGAAGCTATCTTTCCTAATCTGAGAATTTCCATTAGATCAGTGAACTCTATACATACTGGAATGAGTGATCTACATCTGACTGTTGCCGAGAGAGAGGTGCGTTGGGTGAATCCTTGTCTCCTTCTAGTATTACCTGATTGGATAATCGCATATAAGTGACGCCCTTCTTCTCGTCATTTATATGCGACTCGGCAACAGAACAATAGATTACTCATTCCAGTATGTATAGAGTTCACTGGAGAATTTCCATCATATAAACCAATTAGATAGTATTCCAGATAAGATTATCTACGCAGCGCGGGCCGTGGTAATCTTCGCGCTCCGACTTCTCGAAGAGGAAGCAAAATGGCAAAAGACTGTGGACAAAAGTCGCAGGGGTCAGAGGGGGCTATCAAACGGTGACTTTGATTTTGACCTTATGGTCAAATTTCAAGGTCATTCGAAGGTCAGGTTAAATTAAAAAAAAATTTTTTTTTAAATTTTTAACACCTTATTCCTTCTGACGGATTCTGAGTAAGGAAAAGTTAATCGATCAACTCACTACTACAATATACGTATATATCATAAAATTATCGGAATTGTGTTTCTCCCTTGGAGCGTAAATGATTACTTGAAACATACTTTATTCAAGAAAATATATTAAAAAATATAACTTTATGGTATATAAAATGCAATTAATTTGGTTTCGCTTTGTAAAATTTTGCTAGATACCCGCCAATTAAATTTAATAACAAGAACATAGATTGCAGCTGTTCCAGAGAAAAAAACGTGCGGAGTTTTTGGCGACGGATTCACAAGCATTCTATGCGCAAACGAAGGGCACATATGCACGAGTGCAATTAACGCTGATTATTATTCGGGAATTGTGCTCTCCTATCGACGTTTGTTTGGTGTGACCTCCCTCACAGACACAGGCCGCTTAAAATGCAAGGCGTTTTCGAGAGAAAACGTTCATTGCGGACGCAAAGAAAATCTGCGAGCACAGACGGCGCAGCGATTCGTGAAATTGGCAGCGATAACCATTCCGATAATATTACTAGTTCTTTGGTAAAAGAAAAAAAAGTGAACGACACAATTCGTGCAGTACTAAGTACGCGTAATTTTATCACACATTTGATTATTTGTTGTTTCATTACGTCATAATCCTGAATCGGTCAAAATTTTCAAGCTAATCTCGTTATAATTTTTTATAAGAAGGGATTTAATTTCCATTCTGGAGGATCAAGTTTGTTTTCAAAATTTAATTATTAGAGGAAAGTCCTCTATTATGAGATAGCAAGTTTTCAACGTCCAAACTCAATCATAAATCTTTTTTTGCAACGATTACGCGATTGAACAATTAATTTTCCACTAAACAAATTTCGCTACAAGGACAATAAATTCATGGTAGAACCAACTGATGACGCTTATTACGGGGATGCTGGAGTGATTGATTCTATACTTTTGGCACCATTTGCTCCTAGAACTGTCGATTCATGAAAACATTTGTCTAATATACAAATTATGTGGCTTTTGTGTACAGACCGACAGTGTCCCACTATTCAGATTAAGTCAAAGAACAGCATGGTATCATTGAAATTAAATTAAAGAACTTAACAAGAAGTCTATTCACTCGAATAAGTTATATATATATAACAGATTTTTTGTTAAGCTTCTAAACTTAATTTCAATGTTACCATGCTGTTCTCTGATTTAGTTCGAATAGTGGAACACTGTCGGTTCGTACACAAAAGCCACAATATTTTGTATATTACGCAAATGTTTTTCTGAACTGACAGTTTAGGAACAAAAGGTGCCAAAAGTGTAGAATCACTCCAGCCCCTTAATTTAACAGAAACTCTGCTGTCTTATATTAAGAGTCTGTCTCATAATAGGAAACTTTCCTTCATTACACAGCCCCATAAAAAAAGTTGTCTAGACCAAAGACCAGACAAGTGTATTCTCGTGTATTTTGACCCGCTGAATACGAATCCAGAGTTGCTCCACCAGGTCGCAAATCCTCCCTAAACTAAAAAAACGCATTAAAGTTCCCCCAATCGTATGCCTCGGTGGTCGAATTGATTGAGACGCCCGCCTAGAGTGAAGGGAGGTCCAGGTTCAAACCCTGGCCGAGGTAATGCTTTTGGCAATAAATTTTCTGTGTTAAAAACACATAGCCAGTCGTGGTCGATCTGCTTAACCATGGTTACTTATCTGCTGGCGTCAAATGATTCTTGATGTTATATCTACCAATTGTTTTCAATTCTGACCTCGGATTCAGATGCAGCGGGTCGAATACACAAGAATACACTTTGTCTTTGGCCTGGACAACTTGTGTTTTTTTTTGTGGGGCTGCGTTATTAATTGGAGGCTCCGTTCTTCGAATGCCGACCGTCCGCTATGAGAATGCTATCGACGAGTGCCTGATTAATACATTTTTTTAATACGGTACATACCTAAATTGTATTATAAATATCAGTTATGAAAACTGTGTTAAAGGGTAAATATATCGATGAAGGG
>NW_011967155.1:750033-756224 GCF_000949405.1 Vollenhovia emeryi | reverse complement strand
TCGATATATTTACCTGTTAAAGAATTAAATATATTGTAATGGCCGCATTCAGCGCACACAACAGTTGAGGGATCGCTACTTCTACTAGCGCTCTTTTCTGGTGAATACGTTGTTGAGTGAGCGCTCGATACAATCTAACTTAACTTAACCCTAATTTCTGCTCAACACGTGTATGTGTATGTCAAATATGAACAATTTAAGTATTTTTTTACAATTCGTGGCTGATGATGGCCTAAATATTAATATTGTTCGTAATATTGTTGATAATCTTATTCAACCGTTGCCTGAGAATGATCTTCATGTTAGACAACGTCGAGCTGCAAAGCCTCGAAATGAGGAATATTTTGAATTAACAATTCCAACATACACGGACGATCAATTCAGGGAACATTTTCGAATGTCTCGAGTAACTTTTGAGGTATATGTTCTCCCGTAATTATATATTGCGATGTATATATACAATACATATAATATAACTCCCAACAGTTGCGTCGATGTAGCGTAAAAATGTTCGCTCGAAAACATGGCGTCCGCTACCGCAACATGTTGTGAGAGCGCTTCGGATCATAGACCATTCAGCGCATAAATCCACAACTGTTGTGTGCGCTGAGTGCGGCCAATGATATAATATATGGGCAATATGAGCCACACCGATCACAGGTGATTTAATAATACAATAGTTTATAATGTCATGTATATTGGTCAATCCGTTAACTACATCATAATATAAAAAAAGAGTAGGAGAAATACTTAGGTAGACAACACAACTAGAGCACTCTTAAAAATTCACAAGTTTCCTAACGTTTCCTTGAAAATATTAACCGATACCCGATGAAGTACCTGGTTTGGTTAGATACACTCTATACCAAGGCTACTAGGAAAGATGGACACACTAATTTTCTGCCCATCCACATAATATCGTCCACACGTCGTGCGTATTGTTCTTGCATTATCCGTCACTTCGACATGACTCATCGTTTTATGAACAAGATGATGTATTAAATGTTTCACATATCTGTATTCGCATTGCTGAAGAGGGTCACATACGATGACCGAAACGTTCAATTTTATATTATGATGTAGTTAACGGATTGACCAATATACATGACATTATAAACTATTGTATTATTAAATCACCTGTGATCGGTGTGGCTCATATTGCCCATATATTATATCATTACAACATATTTAATTCTTTAACACAGTTTTCATAACTGATACTTGTTTTTCGTGAGCCTTGAAAATTGTTTTATTTATTTCTAAATATTATATTTTTTTCAAACCTGTTGTGGCAGGGGCTCCAGCTGAGGTAAGGAGGAATAATAGTACAGTGGAGTAATTCGGATTTTTCATTATGCAGCGAGAAGAACCGCAATTATCCACGAGCCCGCTTTTCCGCGCAGCATTTATCAAGTGCGCAACGAGAAACGGCTGATTTCCCAGGTGTGCCCGCAACATCTACAAACGTGTATGGAAACGCAGTACTTTGCACACACCCGTGGAAACGTCGCGTAAACGTTTATAGTTACTCGCTTGATCCGCTGTACGCCGGCTCTCATCGCTCGTATATGATAGTACGAACTGTTCCCGCGACCAGGATTCATTGTTGGCTGTCGCTGAAAAGAGAACCGATCGCATTTTTACTTATATTTCTAGAAAGGAATGCTACACTCTAAGAAATATGGACCGTGAATTTTCACCAGTGCTGTGAAATGAACACCCGTACAGGTGTTTACATAATTCTCATCTCATCGACGTGAAATTAACATTGCCTGGTTAGTGTGGAAAACACACTGTCAACGTGAACGATCAGCAATGTGTACACATAGAGACTCTGTAATCGGAGACTGGCCCAAGAGAATTGCTCTAATTCCTACGAGTGAGAAAGAAACACACAGGCTATCTCACTTTCCTACGACCGTAGAATCGTAGAAGAGTGAGATAGCTTATGTTTCTTTCTTACTCTCAGGAATTTGGCCAACTCTCTTATGGCCAAGTCTCTGATTACAGAGTCTCTATATGTACACGTTGCTGACGAACTCTTTTATGACCAGTCTCTGATTACAGGGTCTCTGGTGTACATACACGATAGTCTAAACGTTGTAGCGATTGATTGTTCTATTACAGTTACATGTGGCCGTCACGGCGGTCACATCATATGTCGTGTAAATATATATATATATTTATAAAATATATATATAGCATCAAAGTTGACACCGCGTTTGTTGGCGTGAAAGATTTTCTACACTTTCGGTGTCATATTCACACCGAGTTATCTAACTACGTGGGTGTGGTGAAAGGTCACGCCACTGTTTTTTAGAGTGTAGCGATTAAACGGATACGGTTTGATAACAGTACAACAAAAAAAGACAAATTTTCTTAATACCACGTATCGAATTAACCAATCGCATTTTGGTAACTTCCGCCGTGCGCGAGGCGAAAATCATTAGACTACACGTCATTATCGGAAAAAGCTTTGCCTTGAAACGTTTCCAAACGTTTAACAGATCGCAAACGGTTAGAAAATTATTTCTCGGAATAAGCAACCGAAGAGAAATGACGGAAACGACCGGTCATCTCGGTCCATTTAGGCGCGTTAGCGGACCACAAGTGAAAAATGCGCTGCATCCTCTTACCTGGCGCGCCATAAGGTAATGGGCGCTTCGGAGATGCACACGTGGAAAACATTACCGACCATTACCTTGGAGCGAGCATAACGGCGTGGAGTTCCGTTGGTTCGCGTACGAAAGAATTATTATGCGAAAAGTTTCCGTGCTCCTCGGCTTCATCCCTGATGGACGATTAAAAGTTCCATCCGAGTCGAATTTACAAATTCCTTCGGGGGCCTCCTCGCCGGGCGTTGGCATTAGAGTTCGCTGGCCGTCCAGCGAAATTAAGCAGCCTCCTCCAAGTCGTTCCTCCTGCAAGTCGTTCAGGTCGGATTAGAATTTAAATCCGCAGGAACCATCCGCGTCTAATGATCTAATTTCACTTTATTGCGATCTTTTACGCGCCAAGACGCTCGACGCGTTATTTTTTTCATGTCTCAACAAAACAGCGATACAAATGTGAACCTACAATAAGCGATTGAGCTTGAAATTGTGCAATTAAACACTGTTCAAGGGATTAATCGCGTATGTTATCAAGCGTTTCGGAAACGTCACGACGTAGAAGTTTTCGGCGTTGCAGCGTGCAAGAAATTTTAAACAAATTATTATTTTTTTAGTTTTAAAAGAGAACAAGTTCGTTCAATTAGAGAAGGTGGTATTTTCGGTTTAACAAATAATTTGGATGCGGTTTATTGAATTAAAAAGAGTATACGAACTTTTGCACACAGAAATATTAATATCTGCAGACAGCCGGCCCGACCGAAAATGGCATCTACTTTAATTAATTGTAGGAATTTGAGCTTAATATTCCTATTTTTGTCGCTCGTTCGGTTGAAACTATCCGCTGTACTGTATTTGATTAGCATAAATCAAATTTCCATCGGATCGGCACAGAATTTAAAATCGAACAATATTTTGATGTAAAATTCGCATTTAGAATCTAATAGCAAATTAAATAGCCTGCGATGTATCTTTGTATGTACATACTTCAAGTATTGTGAAAGAGTTTTGAATTCTGTAAAGCCAATACGAAGATATTTGTGCCACACTACATGTCGATATCCAGCATCCCCTTAAAAAATGTTTTAAATATCTCTTGAAGTACTTTTTAGCCTAAAAATTTTCTGTACCCATTCGTATACACTGAGAAAAGTTTTCGGATAAACCAATTAAAAGTGTTTTCGATGGTTAATTGTCCCAATTAATTTTTCCGATTAAACTGTGTACATATCCGAGGGAATTTCATCGAAAAACCGATCATACTTTTCATCGGATATGTCCGTTTGTTATTATGTAATTGGATTATCCGATTATATTTAATCGGACATTTTTCTCAATGTACTAATGCAGATTAATTTTAATCTCATTGTCAGTTCAACTTACTTTACATCATTTTCTAGTTTTGAAAATTAGATAACGACAACAAGTAATTTAAGCCGAGATTGAAGTTAATTTGCATTGGTGCACTGAAAAAAAAATCTGATAGATTCAACCAGTCGTCTGTTATGTTGCCATGAAAGATATTTCATAACCAGAAGTTTCCTAGACTTCACTACACATCTGGTTGGAGGTTGGAGGTTGCCTTCGGCAAGGTTAGCAGCCTACCGAAGATGAAGTAAAACCAGAATGCCCAAAGTACCAGACCCGGTGAGAAATGATTCGTCGATCGACGTCGAAATGATGTCGAATCGACGTCAATTCGACGGTGTCGATGTCGATTCGACGTCGTTTCGACGTCGATCGACGAATCATTTCTCACTGGGGAACAAACCGGATAAAACATGCTTTAAGCCTAATACACGAGGAAGAAGAAGAAGAAGAATTCAAGAATTGAGCTCCTGCCCTAGCAGCACAGTGCAACGGCTAAACGGTTAAGGCCCGGTTTCACCAACGCGAGTTAATCTAATCGGTCGGTTAACTTTCAGGGTGCCAACATAAAACTGCTTTGTTAACCTAATTTCTTGGTATCAGTTTTATGTTCGGCTGTTGGCACCCTGAAAGTTAACCGACCGATTAGATTAACTCGCGTTGGTGAAACCGGGCCTAAGCCTATCACACAATGCCAGGCAACAGGCAACAGGAACAGGGAATAGAATTTCTGACGCGTTGGATTGGTTGGTAGAAAATTTCTGACAAATCCAACGCGTCAAAAATTCTATTCTCTATTCCTATTGCCTGTTGCCTGGCATTGTGTGATAGGCTTAACCGTTGGCCCAACGTAACCCAATATTGGGCCAATCTTCAAGCAACGTTCGTTGAATGCACTCTGCTACCAGGGTGAACCGGTTGGTTACCACATCGTGCACGTACAACGCGCGAAAGATCGCGATTTCTGACCTCACGGTGACACTCCGCCCAACGGTGCGCGTCGCACTCGATCGCGTCGATCGCGAAATTCCCCCTCGACACGCATCTCTTCTGTTAATCGCGAGGAAAGAAAATTCGTCCGAAGACGGTTGAGTAAGTCGAGTTGCGCGCGCCGCGCCGCCTCGCGCGACTTCGGCCGCGCTCGGCAACGTTCGCGCTCGGTCGGTCGAAGGGCCAACGAGCGCGCCATATCGGAAACGGCGGCTGCGGCGGCGGCGGCGGCGGTAGCGGCGGTAGCGGTATCGTAGTGTGCGTGTGCGCGTAGACGAACGCGGACGGAGAGGGCCGAGCGCGGCCGTTCGGCATTGATAACAGCGGGCGGCCCGCCGCGACAGTCGGAGCCGGTCGCTCGTCGTGCGAGCGTCGTGGAACGTTGGCGCGCTTTTCCGCCGCAGTACGAGAACGCGAGCTGTCAACCGCCGCGCGCCCGAAAAAAACTGTTCGCGCGCGCGCCGCCCTCCGAAAGTACTTCCGCCGCGGCTCGCGGTCGCCCCGCGCCGTTTACGTTTCCGCGTCTCTGTGCCCGCGAGTGCCCCGCGGTGTGTCCAAGTGGTGTGATCGCGCAGCGATGAGGGTCGTCGGCGGCGAGGCGAGAGATAGAGCCGCATCGTAATTCTGAGGCCGCCTACGTTCTTTCACGGCGCGGCACCAGCACCGGTGAGTACATACGATCCTTCTACCGTGCGCCCCCTCGCCCCCCCCCCGCGTTGAACGCGGCCGTGGGCACCTGCTGTCGGAGGCGATTTGCAAGGGAGCCCCCCCCCCTTCAACGTCGTCTCTCCTTAACGAGCTTTTCTTTCACGGTTGTAAAATTTATTGACCGTAGCGAGTGACGTCACATGTCATCTTTGCGCATCGGAGGCGCCTGAAGTTGGCGCCCATTGAAAGAGGCGCCGAGCGCCACCCGCGAGATTTCATTTTGCTCCTCGATAAGGGAGCATTTGTAATTCGCTCCCTCGCGCCTTCTTTCGCCGTGCCGTCCCCCCCCCCCCCCGCGCTAAGAGATATCGTCAACGTGCAACTTAACGCGGACGGTCGCCAGATTGGCTCGCGTACCGCAGTGCCTTCGTTCCGAAAGTGCCGACGCACGACCCTCGCTCGCCCGATGCGGAGCCGATTGATCGAGCGAATCCGCGACGAGAGTCAACCTGTCGCGCTCCGAAGGCGGAAGCTACGCGTTAACCCTCGCGACGCGCTCTTTTCTCTCTCTCTCTC
>NW_011967155.1:721783-749933 GCF_000949405.1 Vollenhovia emeryi | reverse complement strand
GATATCGTCAACGTGCAACTTAACGCGGACGGTCGCCAGATTGGCTCGCGTACCGCAGTGCCTTCGTTCCGAAAGTGCCGACGCACGACCCTCGCTCGCCCGATGCGGAGCCGATTGATCGAGCGAATCCGCGACGAGAGTCAACCTGTCGCGCTCCGAAGGCGGAAGCTACGCGTTAACCCTCGCGACGCGCTCTTTTCTCTCTCTCTCTCTCTCTCTCTCTCTCTCTCTTTGGTCGTTGCATAACGTTGCAAGTGCGCGCGAGGCGCACCTGTTTATGTGGGTCGCATGTAGCGCGACGTGTTATCGTCCAGATGTCAAAAGTGGAGCACGGCCCGCGAGTAGAAAATAGGCTAGCAGCCCCGCGCGATTCCGCACCCCGCTCTTCTTCGGGGATCGCCCGTCGAACCCGCGAGAGATGGAGATCCACGTGATCCCCTCGAACGGGACGGACAGGTAGCGACGTTCGAGAGCGTCACACGGATCCGCGTCACGCAAATCCGCGTAGAAAAAATATCGGCGAGAGGCGCGCTCGTGAAGGAGGCCTCGCGCGCGCGCGCGCGCGTGTGTGTGTGGGGTCTCTTCCTCTATTTTCTTTTTCCGAGTCCCTGACTTTCCCGAGCTTGTCGCGTCCGAAGGTGGATTTTTGCCTCGAGTGTTTTCACGCGATCGCACTTGCACGCGACGATTAAAACGACGTTTCTCACGCTTTTCCGAGATCGTGGGACAGCGATGCGATCGCGGGGACATTCCTGCGGGAATTCTAACGAAGACCGGATGCGAATTACACGCGAGCGGTTATACGTGACGCGGTATATAAAAGATGCAACTGGTTTAGAACGTGAATGTGGACGTAAACACTTTAACAACGTCAGTGTTTTCTTGACCACACACCTGGCATCTTCAATAATACAGAAAATTTACTGCGAATAACGTAAACCTCAGCCAGGGATAAAATTTGAACCTGGACCTCCCTACGCTCTAGGCCAACGGGGTAACCGAGGGGGAAACCGCTGACCCAACATCTTGTACACCAATGCCC
Organism: Vollenhovia emeryi; assembly: GCF_000949405.1. Classification (NCBI taxonomy): domain Eukaryota; kingdom Metazoa; phylum Arthropoda; class Insecta; order Hymenoptera; family Formicidae; genus Vollenhovia; species Vollenhovia emeryi. The sequence goes on along the minus strand of NW_011967155.1, from coordinate 748,891 downwards.
ACTAGTGCCCAGTGGCCATTACTTTGTTTTATTATCTTATTTTATCTTACTCCAGCAAGACCTAATGCCCAAAAAATGCCTAGTAACGCCCAGTAATGACGCAAATCCGTACACCACAATGCCCTCAGCGGTTTTCCCCTCGCAAATATTTCTTGGTAAAATAAGAAAAATATATTTTGAGCAAATCCAAAAGCTCTTTGAGATTTAACAACGTTACATATTTTTAAACGCTCATATAAGAAAATCATTTGCAATTAGATGAGATTATGTGGTCGAATAGGTGAGACGCCCGCCTAGAGCGTAGGTTCAAACCCGGGCTGAGGTAATAGGCATTTTTAATAATACAATTTTCTGTATTATTAAAAATGCCAGGTATGGTGAAGAAAACACCGACGTTGTTAATTGCCGCTGGCGACATTGAAGAATATTCTGATTAAACATTTTAACGAGTGTTCGAGCAGACTGTAATCCCTTTCTCCTTGCCGTTCGCAAAATATCTGTTCTAAATATTACAGGCACATTGCGTGGCTGGAACTTACGAGTTCGTTGAGCTCGACAACTTAAATAATAAAATGCTTGATGTTTAATTAAAGGCATTTCCAAATAATAATTGGTAGAAAAATGTAGACTGGTCTGCAGTGGAACTTTATTTTTGATTGATAACGTATCGTAAATATGGATGGTGTGTGTAAAGATTGAAGGTGCACGATGCGTGCCTTTGGCTTTAATATAGCGAACGAACGTTGACGGGAAGCTCCAATCGCATTTATGAAACCCGCGGCGGAATGCGGCTGTGCTTTGATAGCGAATGCATTACGAGAGTCGGCAATTCCCGCGATCGATAACGTTTTTCGATGTTATTATTTCAAAATCTATGTATCGGCGCAAGTTGCGCTTTGTTGAATACACAGGGAGCAGCAGATGCGCGATGTAACATTATTTGCGCGTCGTTGCGTCGCGTTTTTCACTCGAACGTTATCGCTCGCGAAGAAACGTGCTACCCGGGGAGGCAAAAATTACCCTCGTTAAGTGCGTTTGAACTTTCTCCTTTGTCACTCGCGTCTTCATTTAAAAGATTATTGCTCACAGTTTTACCTTAACGGCACTTAAGTTCCACTTACACAAATTAATTTACCCTCGCCAATTGACTTGAGGGGGAAAAACCGCTGACCAAAATCTTGTACACCAATTCCCACTAATGCCCAGTGGTCATTACTTTATCTTATTATCTAATTTAATCTTATTTTATCTTTATAATGCCCCAGCAAGGCCTAAGCCCAAACTAATGCCCAAAAGGGCCTAGTGATGCCCGGTAATGCCGCGAATTTATACACCACAATGCCCTCAGCGGTTTCCCCCTCGGGTTTCCCCCTCGCAATTGACTTAACTAAAGAATTGACCAAATGGTAAAAATTACAACGAACTGGCACGTACAAAGTGCTCAACTTGCTCATCGATTTTCCCCGGTCTTCTTTCCTCACGTTCGCGATCCGGAGTCGCATTAATATTACATTTTGAATCGATATTGTTATTCCGAAGGTCATTATTCCATTATTCGCGCGCCCGCCGTCTTTTTCGGCGACAGCACAGGTGCTGAAAATGAAGAGTACGACGAAAGGATCGAGCAGAAAATTCCCTCTCATTTCCGGGCGTTCCTCGTGCGCGCGGACGCGAAACATTCGGATAAAGACGTTCGCGCGACGTGTATGCCGATGAAAAATTAGAATGGCCCCGGGTACGATCGTAAAGAAAGTCGTGAAACAATTGTAACGACCGGCATGCTCGAACTTCGCCTCTCGGCGCCGGCACGTTCACGACCGACCCCGAGGTTGATGCTCGCACACGGCGCGTATACGTCGCTCCAGTGGCGGGAAAATGAAAACGGCCGAGTAAAATAAACCCGAATATGATATGCTGTTTGCGCAACATTCGCATGTTAATGAGGAAGCGTTACATCTTTTTTTCCCTCTGCCGCTCGTGTACACGGGTGGCATTGATCACATTATATTTTGTGCCAATGATATGCCGGGAGTCGCTGCGGTATTTTTCGACATAAAAATCCTGGCGTAACGCAGCGCGCGCGGAATTGCTGAAGAAATTCATGCAAATGGTCCGATTATTATGCATAACTGTGGCAATGCGCGTCGCGGCGCGGATTGCGTGCCCTTTAGGATTAACCGTAGGTGCATTCGCGTGAAAAACGCCACGCGAACAATGCGCTCGCGCGGCAATTTCCAGCCGCCGCGTATTTATTCGAGCGGCATTTAATTAATATCGGGCCGTTTAATTAATCTAAGTGGGCGCGAAAACACGTGGAGCAGTCGAACGGGCAGCGATAAAGGCGGGCGGAAGCGCGGCTGAATTTCCTCCGAATGCGCGCGCGCGCCCTTTTCGAAGTTCATTGCTATATAATCCCAGAAATAACTTCTGGCCGGTCGATCGCAATTAATTCGGCGAAAGCGGAGAGCGTAACCTCGCGAGATAAAAATAAAAGTTCGTGCCTCGTGTACGGATTCATCCGCTGGATTCACGGCGATATTCGAAGGGCAAACATAAAGGCGGGGAAAGTTTAATTGACATCGCGGCCGTGCGATGTACACACTCCGTGAGCAAAATAAAATGTGGATACCTGGCGCGATAGAACGTAATCAAGGGCGGGTCCCCCCAAGTTCGCACCGCTGAGCTTCATTCAACTTTAGAAACGAAGCGCAATGCATCTTTAATTAAATCTCCGGCTGGCCGGCGTTTCAGATTGAAATATATTCTAGGAATTCACCCGCTACCTCCAATTTTTTTCCTCGTTCCGCAAAGGAACCGGGCCGCCGGTGATCTCGACGATCGCTCCTCGAACGCGATCGAAATCGGGCTCCCGCGATATGGCGGAGTTCGTGACCTCGCGCGGGCGCGCAGAGTTTGCAGTAAGAATTTTTACAAATTAAATTTAAAGTCGTGGGTTATCTGGAATTTAACAAATGCACATCTTCAACTATCCTCTCAGGTAATTGCTAAAGTGCTTTCGTTTTAATCTTTGATAAGCGGAGTTGTTAAATAAGGAGGCTGGCAATTTCGGCGAGAGATTACCGCAATTAGACGTTTTAAGGTCAGGCCGCTTTTTGCAATAATGACATAATCAGTGAACATAGGGAAACATTTTTAAAAAGTTGATCTTTATTTAAGTCACAACGTTTAATCTAACTTAAGTCTTTTTGCCAGTCTGGTCGACTTTAAAAATTATTTCCCCTATGTTCAATTACCGCTGGCGACAACGAGCTCCACTCAGTTTTGATAATCAGTGAAAATCAGTGTTGGACAATGCACCCTGTCTCGCGATCCTCGCCCGTTGCCGGGACATAATTTTGCAACGTGGGAAAACACGGTCTTACGCGGCAATTGCTTTCCATTCGAACATTTTCTTTACGCATTGGAAAATTCCAAATGCATAGTTCCGGTCGGCGGAAATTTCGAAGCGAATTCCCGTGTAGGAGGCAACAACTTCATTTTCCTCCTCTTTTCGCTCACGATGTGGCTTAGGTGCATATGTGTCCACCTGCTCGTAACAGTTTGTCCTGATATAGCCGCGTTGAACTATTACCTCCAGCCCCCTCAACCCCTCCGCCCGCCGCCGCGCCGTCTCTCGCCCCTCAGGCATCTTCAGTTTCCCTGAGTTTATACCATTTCCGCTTTCCATCCCGATGGTACCTGATTATTCCCGCACGATAATGTCCCTCGTCACGATCGTCCTGCATGTTAAGCGAGTCTTGACTAATGATAAAGATGAGCTGGCACAGGTATGTGAGATGGTTTCCAAATTACAGTACCCGGACTCGCAACAGCGTCCTTGCGCACAATGATGACCGGTTGCGTATCGACGTGTATGCATGTCCTCGTGTAACTTTCGTTGATTTTACGGAAACAATGAACGAACCCATGGGAACGAGTATCGTGGAAACGAAAAAAAATCCTTTTTTCTTCCCCTACGCGTTTCATATACAAACTCGTAAGGTTTCATATCGAGAGAGTCGTTATAGAATACGTAGACGAGGAATCGCTGATGCCTTCCCACATGAATTACTGCACATATCGACACATTTATGCAGCTTGCATATACATATATGGAAAATGTGTTCTACCTGTGCCTAAATTCATATGGGAGGGCACCGGCGATTCCTAGTGTACGTTAAATGCCAATATGTCGTTATTGGATTGTACAATGCGACGCTTCCGGAAGTCCCGTGCCGTACTCCTTTTCGCGACGTACAGCCGGGTATTGAGCGGGGGATGAAAAAAAGGCGGTGAGGTGAATCAAATTTTGTGTAACCAATCATTCGTCGCAGACTTCCAATAATCCATGGGCGATATATCCGGCCGAACAGCGAAGCTGTACGAGATATCCGAGTGGGCAAATATCTAGCCCCATTCCGGATCCGATCGAACTTTAAAAACGACGGTTCGAGGGGTTTCGTGCACGTATTATATGCCCCGCGCCTGTGTGTGTATTTTTGTGTACGTAGGAGGTAGGCATGGGGGGAATATAGCGAATTACAGCTATCCGACCCGAAGCGTACGACAGAGCGCGTGCGAGTACAACGGTATGCTGTCTGGTCATCTAAAATTTAAATGTTGTGTGCTCAATGCACTGTAAATATGTCATTGATGGCCTTTCGTAGTCGGGAGTAGTTGCCGTCTACGTATGATGCATGAATATTGCAAACACACACAAACCCTGCAATAACTTCTTTCTATATTAAATACACACGCGCTGTTGACACACAATAATGTCTTAATCCTTTGGGCAGTACCGACGCTTGTTCTCGCATGTGTTAGAAAACCTCGTTGAAAAGTCGAGCACGAGTGTATTTGCGAAAAAATCATCAAGTTATTGAAGAACAGTTGCAATAATATCCTTTGTTAGGGTAGAAAAACTCTCCTTTCGCGTTTAGGCAAAATATATCGATACGCCGGTTCTGAAAATTGAGGAAATTATTATTTGATTACTGAAGCGTAATATCTGATAAAATGGTAGCAACGTTTGCCAGATAAGCAAACTGCAACTTTATCTTATCGAAGGAAATGGTTGCAGTTTTTAAATTGTCAGCGAGGTTTGGAAGTTATATTTACCAGTTCCCCGTTATCAATTTAAGTATGCAGTTAAGAATTTTCTTTATGTCCTTATTTTACGTGATCACTAACCAATATATAAAAATAGACAAATATTCTGCAATTATTAGATTTTTATTATAATAATAAGCGTAACTTTTATATTGTATTTAAAAAAGGAAGCGAATATCTTTTATATTCATTAATTTATTTATATTAATATTATTAATTCTGATAAAATTTTATTTTTATTAATAATTCAAAAAGAGGATATAGCGGATTTACTCTTTTATTACACGTATCAGTATATCTTCGTATATAGGGCAGCTCTCACTAAATGCGTTTCTTTTGAGCTGTAGATTCTTTTATTAATTTTAAATCGATTTTATTTTACAATTAGCAGAAATGTCAACGAAAATTATTTATTGCACGACTTTACAATTTTTATTACTACACATACATATATTTCGCAAACATAAAACATTCCTCCAAAGTAAAACCAATTTGAAATTAGCTGAAAAATTTGATATTATTAAAATACTTTCAAAGTAAAGCCAATTTAAAATTTGCTGAAAAATACGATTTTAATATCTATGTTGTTCCTCTGAGAAAATTTTATTTCCAAAGGCGAACCGTATTTTTAGTCGGTCGCAGTTTAAAAGTAGACACATGACAGTTTTCTTGAAAGAAAAGGAGAAACTCCGCATTGAATATAGAATCGCAGTTCCAAGATGAAATGCACCTAATGAAAAACACTTTATATGTTAATGTGCAATATGTGGTACTCCAACATCTCCTAGTTTAATTGGACTTTTCATTAAAGATAACACGTCAAATAATCTCTCGGGGGAAGTAAAGCTCGACGCCAATAAATCCATTCCGGATGACGAGGAGAAGATTATGTATCGTTGCTTTCATTGAATTTTCTCCTATGTTGATGAATCGCGATACACGTTCCTAAGAGAGAGAGAGAGAGCGAGCGAGCGAGAGAGCTCCAAAGAGGCTTAAGCATCGTTCATACGTACGACAACCATTCGTTACATGATACTCGCGCTCGTGGTCACGCTTTCCGTTTCTCTGTCGCGTGGCAGCGGACCGGAGTTCGTCCCACATTCTCGAGGGTCGTATTTTACGGATTACGCCCGCTTTCGCCCCCATACCTGCGTGCCTTTAACAGCATCCGAAAAGTTGGGTAACGCAAAGGATTAAATCAGGGACCGCGCCGGGCGTTTGCAAATGCGGGTGTACTGGCATGTTGAGGGTCTCTTTGTCTGCGGTACCGATCACAGAGGGGATAAACGTCGCTTTACCCGTGGATCGATCGATTTGTTCTTTGGTGTAAATGCGGCTTAACGGAGATTGCTTACGGTTCTGAGCGAACCCCATCCGGTTGCATAGCGACTCGCAGGCAAACATGTGGTTAGACCGGTTGACTCAGACAGGTCGGTTTGGTTCTTGCTTACTTGTTCTCTCCTTCCCCCTCCCTCTCTATCTCGGGATCCCCCTCCCCCCCCCCTTCTGCCTCTTCTTCATCTCCCTTCCATCTGATTCTCTCGACGGCAACCTATTGCGTACCTGTGCCACATCTTCTGGCCTGCAGTGTTTACTGGGAGTTTCTGGCATTTTAGGTAAACTCTTGAATGGAGCACAACCATTCGGACGGACACCATGCTTGTCAACCGGAATGATGGTTCTTTATCTTATTTTAATTTTTTTAACTGACGCGAGAACGCTGTTCTCTTGCCTCAATATAAAAAATTTAATATTTCGTTACTTAGTATCTTTTAAATTATTTAGAAAAATTAGCAGAGAGTCATGAAATGCCTGCCCCTTTGACAGCAAAGGAGCTCAAATATCAACCTAACGTGTTTCTGTTAACGGGTATTGATAAAGCTCTGAAAAACTGCAAGTGCGTGACTTATACCTGGTACTCCGACTGTTAAGCATATCGATTAGTCTCTGAGTTGCATGCATTAGATTGTCATTCTTTACCTCGCTTTATATAACTGGGTTATCGACCGCATCGGCCATGAAGATATCTTTAAAATGGTCTAAATTAATGTTCGTATAACACACACACGCGTATGCACCCCAATACAATATAATTCATTAAAAAGAAGCTAAGTAAACATTTTATTCAGTCATGTATATTTATTTTTCCTAAAATAGTACATTATATTTATTATACATCGGTTTTATTATATTTTTACGACTAATAAGTATGTAGGTGTTTGTGATTTTTTCTTAATGAAATATTAATCTCTGCTGATCCACCGGGATTTTATTATTCTAGATTCAGCAACAGAGAGAGCTTTAAAAAAGCTTATCCATTCTACCATAGTATTAATTTTCATGCACGTAGATTTAATCAACTTTCGCTGGAGAGACCACGGTACAATCTCTCGTATATTTTGTGCAATGTAAATTCGCATGGTGGTTGTGCATAGTAATTAGACGTAATCATCATACATATGGATGCCAGCTTTATTATCTACCTATAATTAACATGGCCACGATTTCATTTACTGCGAAAGTAAAAAATCGCGATGTGTGATTGTCGCTATTTATTCAGAACATGATTGGTATCGACGAAACTTTTTCACGTGACCTTCTTCACGAGTTTAGCTTATATGAGAGAATAAACAATGCATTTTCCACGCAGGATCTCCGATAAAAATATTACATAATATTTTATCCGTTGAGCGGTTTGTAGTGTACAGCAGAACTTTTTAAAAACACAGATTTTGACAGAAGGCATGCAGAGTTTAAGCTTAGTCAAATTCTATTAATAATTCTAGTTTTATGGTCTTTCAGAGAAAAAAAATATAAAGTTTTTTATATTGCAACAAAATAATAGTACGCAAGAATTGTAATTGAAATCAATGTTTTTATTGACGGGATATAATCATTGTGAAATTTCAGTTCATTGAGATGGTAGAAAGAAGCGTTGTACTATTATCGATTTTAATCCGAATTGAATTTAATCATAAGAACGCAGATCGATGCTTCGCCGAGAAAAATATCTTTGAATTACGAAAACGATATGTATATGCGTTCGAATGTCGGAGCTCGTGCGCGCGACTCGACTCCGAATACAGACTTTTCTTTTGTAACATTTCTCTTTTAGTCAAAATTAAATATCCCTCGGGTAGGAACTAAAAATTTCCTTTGTGGCATTTGCATAACTGCAGCGACAATTTCAGTGGCCGCGAAGAAACTTAAATTTATTGACTTTAGGAAGAAAGTATTTTTATTCTGTTATATTTAGTGCACGAGTATCATGAAAGTGTCGCGAGAAGAATTCTTATTTTCTACTTGAAGTGCACGTAAATAGACGAAGATTTATACGTACAATTTGAGAATCCTACATATAGAGATTTGACGAGTGAATATTTCGCTAGTAAGAAACGGTAGCGCAACAAATTTTATTAGCGTGACAAGTTTTTGACGAGATGCGTCGCAGTTTAATTTAAGTGGAAGCTTTCGATACTCTGCTAGTCTTTTTTTCAGACAAAATGATATCGAAATAGTCGGCCAACTGTCCGCTACACGATGGCCCATTTCGCTTCAATCGTATTGTATGATCGCAATCGCAAAGCGTCGCGTCCGGCCGATAAAATCCGACAAAGACAATAGTCAAGGAAAACGCGAGGAAATAACGCGGTTCGCGATAGGTCGACGACCTTATTATAGACAGACTGAGTAGTCACGATGAATACCTCTTCACGGGCCGCTCTCGTCTCTAATGATCATTGTCCGCTTCCCGTTGGGCCGTTACCAATATCCTTATTATTGGTCCAGCGCTTCCCCAGGCGTGACATGATACGCGTACAGAAATTACATCGCCTCGCAATATTATCATCGCATGCGTGCGCGCTTAATTGCACGCCCGCGAACGTCTGTTCGCAAAGCCGCGCGGTGAACTTTATAATTAGCCAAGTACAGTAATTAATGGTCATCGCCCGCGGCTCGTATCGCACCGGCGCGACACTTTGCGCTTTATTGCCCTGTTTGATTTAATCTTCGCGCTATTGAATTATAAGTAACGAGCAACGTCGCCTGAAATATTAATCGCAATGCGCTCCGGCGTCGGGAAACGATGATTGTTGTCAATGCGCTCGGATCGTGGACTGTCACGGTAGATGCACGATTCAGTATACTGAATTATATAGACGTGTATTTCTCTCTCCGTAAAAAGACAATGCTGTCGCGTACGGTTGCAACGGCTATTTCGTGCACGTTCGGCTCGTGTGTTCATTTTATAGTGAAAAAGATCTCGTTTCGCTTGAATGGCGTCTCACTTGTATTACCTATACGTTACTGGTTGAATGAATGATCGGAATGACCGTCTACTAAGTTTAGCCACTGAAACACGCAAATGTTTACGTTTTACGCCTACACGTATTCTTATAAACGTGCCTTGTAAGATGCATATGAAACATCGCTTAGATAACAGTTTAATTATTTTGGCCGTCAAAATCGCGCCTTCTTTTACTAGTTGCATTGTTTTACTCGACGTATTTTCTTTATATCACACGTGTACTGGTAATCCAACATTTAAATGTTAACTTGCAGCGATCTTGTATACGTTACACCTGCTCGAAAAGGGGGCTTTTGTTGAGATAAGGTAAAGAGAGAAAGAGACGCGATCGAAAAGAGGGCTCTCATAGTCAATGTCCTGTTCGTCCTTGGTCCATTCGTTCTTAGCAGCTGAAATCCAATTTTCCGTCTTCTACCGGCGTCTCGGTACCTTCGAATTCAGTCTGCATTTTTCTCTCCGTCTCTTTTTTTCCGTCGATCCTTTTCCTTAGAATTCAATTCCGGACCGTTAAACTTTTGCTCATTGCGAACCGACGAGCGTTAACCGTTTTCAAAGTGGACTATTTAATTCCGGAATACAAGTGCTTTCCAAACATATCTTTCGCGGAGAGGATGAGAAATAGCTGAAAACATTGTTCAATCAGATATACTTGATTAGTGTGCCCATACTATCTCATATCCCGGATCAAATTTACGTTCGTAACGATATTTAGGCAGGTATTAATATGAGTGTACGTGGCACATGTCCTATACAGGGTGAGTTATAACATTTGTCCACGAGCTCGTGAGAAGGTAGAACGGATCGAGATGAACAGAAAAGTCCTGAAACATTTTGCAATTTTCGCAATAGTTAACGAGAAAAAAATTATCGAAAATCGTCGTCTTTGCCCTGCCCACTGTCCAAGTCGAGCGCGTAGCGAGATGTGACCGCCCGGCGATCGATATTGCCTAGCGAGGGGGGGACAGCGCGCCGTTGCCGGCGAGTTGTTTACGTCGCCGCTCCCGCGTCTCGCGTCCCCATCCCTTGCCTGGCAATATCGATCGCCGTGCGGTCACATCTCGCTACGCGCTCGAATTGGACAGTGGGCAGGGCAAAGACGATTTTCGATAATTTTTTTCTCGTTAACTATTGCGAAAATTGCAAAATGTTTCAGGACTTTTCTGTTCATCTCGATCCGTTCTACCTTCTCACGAGCTCGTGGACAAATGTTATAACTCACCCTGTATAGTGTATACGTATATAAAGTATGAGATTTTCGTGTTTCTTGTAAGCGGGACACAGTCATTTATCCTTATCACGCAGGAAGCTAAAAGTTGACTACGCATCCGCGCATACGCTATTGATAAGACACGCGAGATAAACCTGAAGTGTACAAAGACGCGCTCGTAGCACACGATTGCGGCTTACCGTCACGTTTCACGCTGTAATCAATAAGCTACTCGTTTCTCCCTGGATATATTCGCGGTGCATTACTCTCGAGTCCCGTCTAGCAGGCCCGAGATGCACTATTCAGATGCGAGATGCTCTTATAAGGACACGTATTGAGATTTCTCTTTTGGATGCGCCATTATCGCCAGCCGTACGATAATGCTAATTAATTGGGTTAATAGCGGCTCTTAATTCCGGAGCACGTCACCGATCGATATTTACCATTACGGCGTTGAGTGAAATTTTTACATCTGGAGCATTCCGCGATAACAGCTAATATGCGCTCTGTTAAAAAGAAAGTTACCCGTTTAATCGCTGCAGAGATTTGACACCGAGGTAACTTCAGTGCCTGTCGCGTAGACTATTTTTTTCCGATACTCCTTAGGACTTGGATAGAAACGGCAAATTTGAAAACTGTCGAAATACTTATCTAAATTTCGCAATCTCTGTCTGCATTAAACGAATAGATTATTTAATAATTGGATGGATGTAGCCATACTTTCCTATTAAATTCTGCTACTACATGGCTTCTCGTTTGGTTAAGGTCGTTTATCCCGCTATAAGATTTCCAACATTTTTCAAGGCGCAGGGACTTGTCAAGCTTATCAAGGAAGTCACGAAACGTTGGCTTGAGCTAACAGGAAGTTAAGCATGATTGAACGTAGCTCGAGATGAAAGCGTGTCGCGAGATAATATTTGCAAAAAGGGCTTGTGATGCAAGCGATCGGTAACGCGATGAATGCTCCAAATTAACGATTAGCGTACATTGAATTCCGTTCGTTTCTCGAGCGTTGTTCGAATTGGAAAATTTCTTTTTCGGGGAGTACACAATTTTAACAGTGCTGGCCACTTCGTTTCTCGTTAGAAAGTATTAAAGTTTTAACTGTAGGTTACAGACTCGGGCGTTGCTCCGACCGACTGATCTTTCGGTATAATGGACACTCATTTATAATACACTCGTGAATCTATTGCCATAATTTATATTCTCGTTTCTTATAATACATGAAGAAGCGTCCGCGCGATCGAACTCGATCTCGAAGAACAAGGAGAGGGAGAGAGAGAGAGAGAGAGAGAGAGGGGGGGAGGGGGAGATCGCGACCCAGTTTACATGTTCCGGCTCGTGCGATCACGTTCGATCCCATACACAATCCGGTACACGTAACGAGATTGCTATCGTCTGTCCTTATCCCCGTCAGCCGCACGACGCTGTGCACACCGAAACATTATCTCCATTCTTATGTCACTCGACGAACGATGAAAGTTACATCGCGAAGATGCACACGTGTACGACACGTGCACGACACTCGCGTGAATCTTTCTCGAAGATCATTCTGCGCTAAACCCGACGGCGCCGATGGGCGCATATTGTTATCTCTCATTGATTCGCGACTGCTCCGAAACTTTCTGAATCCGCGCGCGCGAGGCGAGCGCAGAAGAGGAATCGGCACGGAACGAGAGGGACAGAGAGGGTGTAGGGGGATGCAGGGAAGGGGACAGAGAGAAATGAAATGACGAACGTAGATGGAATGCGAATTCACTCCGCTCTCGTGTGCCACCTTTCCCCGCCCGCTTCCGGAAGTTTAAATTTTACGTCGCGCTATACATCACTCGCTCTCGCATGGTCTATTGTTCGTTCTCAGATAATGCGGCGCTATTATCAGCACTTCCATTTATTTTTTTTTCCCCCTAGCGATAATGAGCACGACGCGATTCAGCTGGTGCATTATTCGCGGCACTTGAGAACGAAATTATTACACGGCGCATGTACGCGATACGCTGGCGGCAAGTACCTGCAGTGTATTGCTCTTATCCCTTTTGGGGGGGGGGGGGGAAAAAATACCGCCAATTACGTTCCACTGTCGAAAAGACGAAATTTGAAAACGGTCAAGTGACGCGCGCGGAGTTTAATGTTCATACGAGATTAATCACTTGTTCCATTTCAACATTTGTCTCACTCTGATAAAACGTCATTAAACATCAAGTTACATTGTCATTAAATGACAAGTTATATGATTGAAAAATATGTATTATATAAACACGCACTCTGGTTGTTATTAAAGCAATTCGATAGTTTAACAATTTAATGCGCAAAACCGATTTCCTGATTAATTATAAAAAGGGAAGGTTAACTTTAGTCAATATGCCGAATTATTATGTTTCATTAATATGTTACGTTATTAATTTATAGACAGGAGCAACACGCGATACCTCATTTTCCGATCAATATATTAAACTAAATTACAACGTAATTGCGAAATTCGAAATTGCGTTCAATTACAATACATCATATGCGTCGGACATTCGTCGTTTGTGAAATTTTGAATCGCGAGTTGCATTATTTCTCCGCATTTTGCAATTTTAACTACAAATATAACGTGACATAGGAGGAGGGAGGGGGGGGGGGCATCGTGCATTAATACTAATCAAAAATTCCGTTAAATAATCAGAGTAATATCAATGATGGATGCGCGTCCATTATGTGAGTCGCGAAAGCGCGGCAGACTCATTTGTAATTCCGCTACATACATAATTCGCGCGGTGAAGTCACCGTAAATATGAACGAAAGCTCGCGATTGTCTTTCGTTGCAGTCATTGGTTAAACATCGCGGTTTCGTGCGGTATTCCAATGTGGGAGACACATTGATTCGCGAAATTTACTACAAATCAAAATTGGATATCGGAACTGTTCGACGAATATGTATTCGTGATCGTAACTTTGCCAATTTTTTTCCTGCGCTAGAATAAGTCCAAATGAAGCGGATATCTTTCAATACTCTATCCCGAATTAAAAAATGCAGGTGTCTCTTTGCAATTAACAGCGCAACGACTTGGTTGACGTGCATCGGCCGGACCTGATAAGACGAGGCATCGATCGTTATCCAACCCGATTATCCCATTTCGATGTGTTGCGTTACGTGGCGATGTATATGATGATTACGCAAGTGATTATATTATACATATACATCGGCGGTTTTCAAAGGGATTGTGTGAGTGATATCCGACTGTGTACGGCATAGTTATAACGGATGAATAAAATTGCGGAAATGAGTCACATTAAAGTCTGGGGGTCAATTGTGTATCTCACAATATAGTGAAAATATAGCGGTTTCCAAAGCCTTGTGTCCACGGTTCACGAACTGTGTCCAAGTTCTAGTTCCGAGAAATGTGTAGCCAGCCAACATTGCAGCGTTTACGAAAAAGCTTGGACTTGGACGCAGTTCTTGGATCGTGGACACAAGGACAAGTAGGAAGAGGCAAAACTACCTCGCGTTTAGCACTTTCGCTATATTGTAAGATACACAACTGGCCTCCAGAAATTGCTCAAATTGGAGAGCACAACGTTTCAAGGTGAAATTAATGGAGTGGAATTAACGATAGCTAAGCTTGGCCTTTAATTTGAAATTTGACTCATTGCTTAATTCTATCCATTTGGTCTTGAACTCGAGGGGGACATTTCCGAGGTATCTCCGAAGGTTAGGAAAGAGTAAAGTTTATCTTCTCCGATTCGCGAAACTTTTATGGTTTTTTTTTAATTAGATTTCCACTCGATTAGATTGCGAAGTTGATACTCGTGTAGAGGTTTGCTCGGCTGATTTCATCGCAAGCGACTTCGTGTTGACCTTTACCTTTATCGTGCGCCATCAATTTACCCACGATTACTCGATTGCATATGCAATCGTTTGACGAAGGTTGAACACCCCGGCGTATTAATAATTACCGGCACTCGTTTATCGAACAATGTGTGCAATTACACCGTGTTTTCTTACCACTTATGATTCACCGCGCACTGATCTTCTTGCGATATTTTCTTCAAGGAAATACTTTATGCTTTACCGTTTATCCGCCGCTTCCTTCATTGTTTTTTTTACGAGTGACGCAGCGTGAGATTTAATCGCGATTATTTATACCCGACATCTCTCTCGTAATAGCTTTTAATAAACGTGCCTGTGCCTTTTTTATTTCCGCTCAAAATCCGTCGATTTATATTGTTTTTGTTCGTAGCGAGATAAAAAAAAATTCGCTTGTACTTTCCCCGAGTAATTCTGAATATGCGTTTAATAGTTGGTTTTATTCTCGGGCTCTTCTTTCAGCGTGCATTGTAGAAAAACGTTATTATCGCTGAATAGTTGTGGAACAGTGACATTTAACGCTCTCAGCGTGCAAAGTAAAAGTCAGATGGCATAATCGCTGGTTTAGACGTTCCTACGCATCGATTTTTATCCACAGCCGAGAGAAAACCGTGACCTTTTTATTTCGTGAAATAACAATGTTAATTTTCGTTAGCAAACGCTAATGACCGAACCAATAGTCAATATCAATGGACATTCGAACGAAATTATTCCAAGTTGACAACGATATACGTTTGAATGTACATTATTGAATAATTACGCTCACAAATAACAGGAGAGAGGCGAAGGCGGACGCGGTATATGCTCAACCGAAGTCAAAAGTTATCGAACAACCGGGCGCGAGATGATGAGACCCTGTTGAAGACCGTGAGCCGCCAAGAAATCATGTGCGCGCTTCAGAATCGAGTCTCGGATCCTCGCTTTGTCGACTCTTTCTCACGGAAGTGAATTATGATTCCATACTAAAGAAGGCCCTTGATTGGCCTCGGCGAACGTGACGAATCGCGGGTATCGGAAGATTTCGAAAAATTGACTTATCGCAACTTTTCCGGCGACGTGATCCCCGGGCTGACATCGCTAATTCCGATCGTCGGCGCCGACAGATTACCCGTCTCGCCGATCCGATTTATTTTTTGTACGAGTGCCGCACCCCCGTGTTATACCCTTCCCCCGAGGTCTGGAAACCCTTTCTTCCGCCGGCCGCGACGCGATATTTCTCAGCGGCCGCGAGTTAGCACGCGGTTTATTAGCCGAGGACAATATGTGGCGCGGCGCCGGGGTGGCCCTTTCAGCTCCCTCTTCATCTTTCTTATTCTCACAAAATGGAGCCGCGCTTTGTGCTCGAAGGGAGATTTAAGCCCTCCCTTTCCCCGGGACTCCACGCGCATGCCTCCAGAAACGTGACGGTGCATCGGTGTTGGTGCAATCTTTTAAGCATCCCTACCGATTCTGCGGGCCCCTGCCGGGTCTGTCCGGCCTTCTCGGCGGTCTGGGAGTTTCCCAGACCTCTGTGTTGCGAAGGCTGCAACGTCGAGAGAGCAGGATAAAACGTTACGTGCTTTTATGTTATTAGCTAGAATATTATACGTTTTTCTTTTCTTTTTTTGCGCGACGTCCTAATTGCGCGGAGAAAGGTTACTTGTAAATACCAGTTCCAGCGGCAGGTCATGCAATTTCCCCGCTCGGTACCTGATTGGTTTTATGATGTACAAGACGCAGTATACTTATAAATTAGAACTTCACAATCGCTAGAAAGCTAACCAATCAGTGTCCCAGCGGTGTTTTTACTGCTTTCGCGACGTCAGGATTAAGACCGTGATTCTGAGAACTGGTACCGGCGGAAGTTGCGCAACTTTTCCGGCTTGGTATAACATATAAGTCGCATTAAATCAATAGACGCAAGTCCAGGCTGGTAGATGATTATTTAGAAATTAATATTTTTATCGTCGCGGTGCCCCGCAATCGATCTTTGAGAAAAAGTTAATGGAAATCCGTGCGTTTGTGCACAGCGGAGTTACGGATTAATACGTAAGATTAAAAATCATTGTGCATAGGCGGCCTCTCGTGGGACGTGAGGGTGGGAGATTGCGTGAAGTGCTCAAGACACTCTCGACATTGCCCGCCGCGTTACCATTAAATCAGCGAATGCGCCATTAGCTGAAAAGTATAAGACACAATATGTCGCTTTACGAGAAGATTACGCGGAATTGGCGCATCGCGATGCGTCGGTGACGCGCGACAGTAAAGTTTTATGTGGCGGAAGTCATTAAATCGAAAGCGCGTCCTCCGCTCCCGCCCCCATCCGGCTCCGGCCGCCCGCTCTCTTCCTCTTGTCGCCCCTAAATCCGCGCTATCGTAAAACTGACGCGGATAATTACAAGTTCCGGGCGTAGTTAGCGCGCAAATGGGACCAGGCGCCCGGCTACCGGAAAGTTGCGAACTTCGCTCGCGTAACACATTCCGGGCGGGGTCTCCCCGGGCGCAAAAATGCAGTCTGCACTTTTCTTTTTCCCGCCGATATCGCCGCGCGGATCCCGGCGCCGCGCCGCGCCGAGTTGCCGCCCGCCGGCGGGAAGACTTGTTCCGCTCGGTCACACACTTTCGGCCGCTCGCGATCGAGAAAGTTTCGCTCACGTCGCTCCCGTCCGTTCCCCGAGATTCCGCCGAATGGAGGCGTACGTAAATTGGCTCTTTGTGGCCGCGCCATCGCGGCAGTTACCGTTGTTTTCCTGGCCATTTTATTGCCTACTTTTTGCGCTCGTTTACCCGTAGCTGCATGTCCCGCGGACGCTCCGTTTCTCATTTTCCGCGGGAAATATTACCTTGGCAAGTACTGAAATGTCCTCCTTTTAATTCTCTCCCCTTTGTTTCTCCCAAACTGCCGTTATTATTATTGCCGCTCCTCGTCTCCGTTTACGTTGGTGATAATCAACCGCCCCCCCCCCCTGGGCTCCCGCCTCTTTACTTTTAATGACGTCGTACAAAACACTTTTGTCTCATCGGCAGTGCCTTTGTGCGATCGCATGAATAGCAGCCAATTTATCGATCTGCGTGCAGTAACATTCGAGTCGTCAATTCGTGCAACGTATTTTCCAACCCCTGCAGAATCTTAAGGAGACGCCGTACGTATCGAACGCGATTGCATGTATAAAGTCGAACTCGCGCGCTGGACGTATACCTGAGATCGCGCGGCGAAATTGTCAGTCGCCTCGAATGTCGACCTCCGTCGAATCGCCACCCCGATGATAGCCAGCCCCCGGCGAGTTCACGGCGCCGGGCGGCGAAACTGGCGATAATAAATCGCGGCAGGATTTTCGATAGCTTAACGATCGCGCGTTCCATCGGCCGGGACGAATTTATGTCGCTTATACGAACCGCGTCGCGGTGAATTTCGATTCGACTTTACGACTTGGTCGAAACGCTAGCGATCGCCGGCGAGGGATCGGCCAGAACGGGTATCGCCAGTTTAGGCGAGACCAAATTTTTTTCTCACACTGCCGCGCCGTGGCCGCCGATAAATCAAATCGGGTTTGCGTTGTAAAGTTAGCGACAGTCGGCAAGTCGATCGAATCGTTATACACTTTCCGCTACGTCGCCAAGAGAATACGGCGTTATTAGAATACGCGGCAAGAATGAATTTGAAAAACGAAAACGGAGCGTTCTCCGGTAAGAATAGAGGATCGGCTGTTTAATGAACCCTCACTCATTCATGGACTTGGACACAGTCGTTTCTTTCATTGGGAGATTAAATCGGTCGGTATTTGGCGCGGAGCTATTAAGGGAAAATAATTCCGCGTGCAAAGGAACAAATCTTCCAATTACGTCCCCTCGTCTCTCTCTCTCTGAAAACGAATCGAATCGAGCCTCCGTTCGACAAGCCCTTTCTCTATCGGAAGAAATTGAAGACCAATCGCGGTAGTGCGATCCGAATCGTTTAAGCAACCGTGGCCGGTCTTGCGCTCGCGATTAATGACTTTTCCTGGACAGTTGCCATCAAGCGATTGCAATCGCTAGTCATCCTTTTAGCGCTACACCCATGCAGATACCCCTTAACAGTATGTGCCCAGAATACACACGTATATCGCTGTTGCCGTGTGTGTGTGTGTGTGTGTGTAGGAACGCCATACGTTTGCCGCGCTCGCCTGTTCGTCTGAACATGTGTGTGCGGGTGCGCGATGTAGCCCGGCTTGTGTATGCGGAGACGTAGACGATGAGACAATGGCACTGTGCGTATATACTGCCTAGGTATACCTGTCCTCAGGGTAAATAATTGCACGACGGTGAACGGCTATTGTCTAGCCTATCGGCGTGTTGCCGCGGAAGTAGGACAGATATAGATTCGCGTGTGTGTTGTTGCGCGTTTGATCGACGGCGCGGAGTCAGGTCGGCGCGAGTAGTCGGCGGAGCAGCCGGCTACGAAAGTCGCACTCGATTTCCTACTTGGCGGGCGTTCTAATGAGAATGGGCTTAAAATGGAGTAAATGCGCTCGACCCGGCCATGTCGGCCGGGCTTTACCGGTAACGCGCTCGTCACTCCGAAGGGCCGGCGTGAGACGCGGAAGGACGCAGGAAGGGACGACGGGAGAGGCGAGGGGTGGAGCTCTGTTACGAATTCACAATAGCGCGCCGCACAATCCTCGTCCTCCTCCTCCTCCTCCTTCTCCTTCTCTTTCTCCACCTCTCATTTTCCTCCTGCGAAACGTTCTACGGTCCGCATCGCACTCACGCTCTCTTTTTCGTCTCGCTTTTTATTTCTCTTTTCCACCTCCTTCCCCGCACTCTTATCCTCCATTTACGTCCCGGTAAGCCCTTCTGCCTGCGCGCCATCCACTCCACTCGCGCCTACCGCATCGCCATTAATGGCTTCCGCTTCCGCTGTCTCAATCTCTGCATTTTACTCGCTTTCCGCAGTATCCGTTCTTTTCTTCGCTAGCCTTCTCTCCGCCGGTCTCTCCCTCGACACGGCATCCGCATCTCTCCGTTCTTTTCGCCGCCCCGCAAGTACTTTGTACCGCGGTAGGTATAGCGAATCCTCTGAAAGGAAGGAGCGTTTCCGGGTCAATACTAATACCCACCGCTTAATTCCGTCGCAATCTCGCGGACGATTATCGCGCTAGTTTGCCACTCGCAGCGACGAGCCCCCGGTCCGACCGAACCCTACCGTCCTTGTCGTTTGTCATAACTGGAAAAGCGCGGCGAAACAGATAGCCGTTGGCGTAAAGCGCTGCGGCTTAGGACGGCTTTTTCACGGTCATCTAGTCTCTGTAAATTACCAGCGCCGTTACCTCGCGGTGCCCGTTTTAATTAACCCGGGCGATTCTTTATGTTGCGAGAAAACCGGTCTAGATTCATTATTGGCGTAGGAGGGTACGCCACAAAAATCTGGTCCAGTTCCGCGTGAAACGAAAAACCGGAGCGTCACCGTAAAAGAGAGCCTCGATAGATCCATCGCTCTAACGAAATTCCTTGTACGCGGTATCCTTGGTACACTATCGTAATCGAACGCTTTGCAAGACGAACTTTAGACATATTGCCGAATAATTATTCAAGCCGTTAAAACGCCGACTAACTAATTAATTCGATTTAAAGTTATAATTAAATCCGTAAATCAAATGCTGCCTGTTGATATCGCGCAGGCTTGCAACTTGCAACGAATTGTTTAATTTCCGTAAAGTTTTTCGACCGCGCGATAGGTGCGGCGCGCAAATATTTGATTGCCGTTGTTTGCACAAATCTCAACGCCTACAAGTACCGATAACGCGCCGCGCGACTAATTCGCGGCGACTAAACAATTCTCGGCCGCGCTCTGGATTCGACGCGATGTCTAGTCACATTAGCGTATTTGAGACACGCGGCTTGCGACGCCGCGCCGAAATCAAATCAGCCCTGCGTTATCGTTTCGCGTTTCGGGGCACCCTGTGTGCCGAGAATATCGCGCCCGAGAGAAGTGTTAAAACTAACTTTTGTTCCGCCGACCGGGGCGGGAAGGGAGTCAGTTTTATGGAGAGGAGGCGCGGGGGTGCGCGAGGGACGAAATAAAACGGAACGGCTCGGAAAACGAAAGTACCGCGGCTGCTATCCCCGTCCTCGTTCGACGCCCTCGTGTCGCTCGCTCGCTCGCGAGGCTGCATTTTCTCGAAGGGTCGCATTATCCGCACGAGTTTGCTCGTTCGCTACAGTTACTCGGATGATAAAGTGCTCCCGGATACCGGATCTTGGGGCGGGTACGATATCCTCCTCAATATCGGAAGAGGACCTCCTCGTTTTTGAAGCGACGCACGGATGGCGATGCAGCGCCCGCGACCATTTTTGTCGGCGAAATTACACCGCGTAGCGCCGCTCTCGTTTTAATCGAACTTTGCCGCAGCTATAGTGTATTTTTATTTTTCTTGTTTGCCGTCGTTGCTTGTCTCCCTCCATTAATTTGTCGCCCGAGGAAAGCGACAAGAAAACGAGCGTCGCTCTTTTGCTCGTAAATTACAGGTAATTAAAGAAGGAAATGCGAAAAATTATTTGATAAGACTGGTTTGCCGTCAATTCGAAGACCACGTCTTCGTACGAGAATGCAAATGCGCGCTGATAAACGCTATACGTACGAGAATGTAAATGCGCGCTGATAAACAGCGCCAAGATGAGAAAGTTTGATAATATAAATACAACGCCGGAGACAACGTGGAACAATATATGCGTGATAACATTATGCGATTAAAAGTTTCTTGCGGCGGCCGAATCGGTTTGTGAAACACTAATTTCGCGTACCCTGCACTTTTATCCGAATCCTATAGCCATCCGTTACGGAACTGATAGTTATTTGCCATCGGTGCCCCATTTTCCATCATGCTTATTTTTTAAATGGCGAACTGTAACGTGCGTTCCACGCGATGCATTATATCTGAGCCGTTCTATATTGGTATGTTTGCCATGCCCGTTGTTTCTTTATGTATACATTTCTCCTGCGGATTCGTATTTTATGCATTTTGCTCGTATCGCGTTCATTGTTTTCAGATACACCTGCAGCCAAAATATATAGTGCGTAAATGGCTCGTTAGTTCGTAATGCACCTATGAACTTCTGTTATCCCGCCTATCAATTAATGCGCGAAATGTTTTGGCATAAACGCGACCAGATTTTGCGGTACGAATCGTCAGGCAAGACGAGCGGGGAAAAAAAATCCACAGAGACATTTTTCACGTTTTTCTGGTTGGTTATCTTTGATCGCGTTGAAGAAAAATTATGCAATGGAAGGCGCGCCCGTGTATCCTTTTCATCTCTTCGCGGGTAAACTGACGTTTGTGCCGCCATTCAAAATTTCGTCGTACCACCTCGTCGAAATAAGCACGAGTAGTTGCGTCGTGTGCGCGTGCGCTACCAGATTCCATCAGTTTCTCGGGAGTCAAAGATATATGAAGGTACGACACTGAAATCGGGATACGTCTAAGGCTTCTCTGTGCATTCGCGCTTTCACCCGTGTGCATCTTGGCGTGCGCGCGTACGCGTACGAGGGAAGTGTAGTGCGAATGACAGCTGAGGAATGCACCACGGATGCAATTGTGATAGCGAGGTCGCGTGTTTTCCGAAAGGATGCCTATTCAGTCTTCCTTTATGTCACCTCTACCCTTCCGTCCCCCGGACGTCCTCCCTTTTTGGTTCTTTCCTTGCGGTACATCGCGGAAATTTATGGACTATTCGCAGCGAACGCGAGAGAACGGGGCGGGCAGGCGGAGGGCTGGTTCGATAAATCGCTGCTCGTAAAACGTCTTCCCGACTGTCGCGAGAGGGATGAGCGGCGAGGAGGGGGGGCGTGATCTACGTCCGATGGTGGAATTTTTGTCGGATGCAGACTGCTCCCGCCTGTTGTGAATGGTTATAGCGGGCTCTCCTTCTCCGGTGGGAGAACAGGACGTCGTGGACCGTGAAAAGGAATCGCGACCAATTCTTTAAGGGGAAAAATTACGTAGGGATGCGTGCCTTTCGCGAAAACGATGTGCGCGAGAATGTAGCAGAGATTAAAAAGTGCGTTTTCAAAACGAGAGCGAAAGCGAGAGAGACAGAGAGAGAGAGAGAGGGAGGGATGGAGACAGCCTGTTTTCGCACCTTGATGAGAGGTTAACGAGCTGCGGCGATAATCACATCGGCGACACCTATACCACCTGCTATCACGTAATTGGATTCTCGGCGTTCCTTGTTAAGCAAAGTACAATAAGGCAACTAACCGTCTCTAATGTGAAAGCAGTTTCATATTTTCCCAATTTACTTTATTTTGTTTAACTCGAAGCGCTGCCAATCTCGGTCGAGTTTAAAAAAAATCTTTTTCCATCCGCTTCCAGGCGAAGACTTGCAAAATTTATGGATGGCGGAAGCGGGGCGCGTCACGAGATTATTGTCCCCTTCTTCAATGGCGGTTACCTTGTGCAATGACGTATCGGTTGCATTCTCACACGGTTTCGTGCGTCGCGTGCATTTGGTAATCGACACGTGTCGCCGCTGTTCCTCCGATGGGCAAAGTGGGACGAGTCGCGAAGCGTTCGGGAAGACGGACGGAGATAATTGGAATAATTAAAAGCGCAAACTGGTGGCTATTTTGTATACGATCCTGTCATTTAACGCGACCGCAATGAAGTAGGCCGAGGGCAAACGAATTACATCGCGCATCAGCGTGTGATTCACGCTGAATAATCGGCGCGCGCTGCCCCTAATCGAGGCGCCCATAACTCTTTGAGCTGCCTCCCGCGAGAGGACCGACCCTTTTTTTCGCGAAGCGGCCCAGCCTCGCGCGTGCCATAAGCAATAACTCTCGCGAGCGGTTCTTCTCTCGTCGTTACGTCTTCGGGCTGACCGATTCAATTGCCCGCCACGTGGCCGACCGCGGCGAACGAAACGGGGCGAGGCGCCGCCCGCGGAAATATATTCGGCGTTAACCTGTCGGCGAGAATATTGCAGGGGCGGGTGAGAAATTTGCCACTGCACACAGGCTTACGCAGGGACATGGAACTTTATGCGCTGCAGCGTGAGCATAAATCCAAGTTTGCAGCGCGAGCCCTTCGGCCCCGGTTCGTATTAGGTGCCTGCCAAGCGGATATCTATGTGCCGGCATCGCCCGCGTACATATGTACTCGCTCCTTAGCTGTTCTCTTTTCGATAACATCGATTCCGGCGCCGGCCCTTCCACCTGTCCTCCCGCGCGAGATCCGATTGTCCCGACTAAGGCCGCTGGCCTTTTTTTTCCCTCCCCAACTTTGCGTCGCGCACACACGGGGTATTATCCTCGCGATAACGTGACGTTCTCGCGCGTTCTCTCGGCGACGGGTCAAGGAATGCGGTCGCTTGAGTGCACTGAGAGAAAAGTCTTTGAAAATTTATTTGTGGCGTATAATTTTTATTTCACTGAGATAAACATTACGTGCCTCAAATAATGTTTATTTTAATGAAATATACGTTATACGCCACAAATAAATTTCCCAAGACTTTTCTCAGTGTACACACAGGTGACATATGGCCGGCTTCCGCGTTCGAACTGTTATACAGTTTCAAATTTTATTGCACGCTCCTGTACTTTTCTGTCTACGTTATATTGCGAGTTCATAGCGAAAGGACCGACCCTTTCCTATTTACTATTATTTCTCTGGATTATAAGGACCTATTTAAGTTCTTAGCTGCAATTGACTTCTTCTTCTAGCATCAGCTGTTTTTTCTTTTTGCGTCAAATAATATTTTTGACAGCGTAAATTTATCTGCTCGCAGCAATCGGCCGCTTTGTCTAAATGGGGGAAGTGAATCTTTTTATTCGCCATCTAAATCGTTAATGCGCCGATTAAAAGCCTGTCGTTCGTAAATATATTTATCCGCTCGAGCGCCTGCCAGCACACGTCGACGCTCGCGTCTGCGCGGCGACATTAATTCGTTTAGCGACACCGGTATTAATTGAACGCGATACCGTAATAGCCAGACAATGTCGCGCCGCTATCGGAAAGTGTTGAATGTATGACCCGTTCCCATTAATTCCGTTGATTACACTCCTCTCTTTAACTCAGTCGTAGCGCAAACTTATCAGCAGGATGGTTATTGACTGACTTGCGGCGGAGAGCGTCCCTACCACGAAATGCCTCGCAACCTTCGCTCGCGAGGGCCCTCAATATTGTCGGCCATCTTGGGTTATGATGTCAGAGGCGAGGAAATTGCGAGGAAATACACGCGAGTAGCTCTCGCAACTTACGTCCACACAAAATAGCTTTCACGTGGAAACGTAGAATGATTAAATGTGACTGCGCCTGTCAAAATAGTTCAAGCTCCCTGGATGCAGTATGGTAAATTACGTTTCACGTTTCTGACATCATATTCCATAGGTGACTGACGTAAGTATCAGGGACTTTTCAATCCCCCCCCCCCCCTCCCCCTTTGTTCCGTCCCCGTTGTGACGTTCCACACGAGACGTGCTATTAGCTGAAATTCTGTAACGGTAAGGGAAAGAGATCGGGGGCTACTATCTCCGGCCCAATTCGAAGTACATCCGCTGGAATTCACGGACTTGGCGTTCATTTAGTCCGATTTACGTTTCCAAACTATTACGAACTCTAGCGTTAAGTTTTGCTGAAACCGACCTATATTCGAAGTTCTCATTACGCGAACCGCGACTCGGTAATTAGCATCGTGGCGATTTGTTTCTTTTACGCCCGCAGATTTTCCATCCTATTTTACAAACGAGTTTCTAGCGTACTTTTAATCGTTTTTGCAGACTTACGCCCCCTCCCTTTCTTTGTCATCTCAGTTATGAGTCCCTAAATGGGTAAGTAATTTTAAATTAAATCCGCATCTCGTTCCCTTGATACAGCACAGAGTACAAGTGTTATTCGACCGAGAGCCGAAAGTACGGCTTTCAATTTAAATCCTAGGCTACCTAGATGCGCCTAAGCTTTGTTTTGCGCATCGTGTCACGAATGGAGGTCGATAGTCGGTAATAATTCCAGTTGAGTCCGTGCCCGATAAATGGGTGATTTGAACACGCTCTCAAGTAATTGACGAAACGCCGAGCAGACACGACAAATACGCGCATCGATCCTATCGATTCTTCGCTATTCTGATAAATGCAATACAAATTGTTCGATGCGGCTGACGTTCGATCGCTCTTGCGCGAAACGTTGCGGCAACGCTATCTTCCGTTTACGCACGATTGTATGCTATCTGCCCGGTGTAGCCTGCGCCGGATAACGGAAACGATAACATGATTTACGTAAAATGTGCACTTTTTCTAAGCGATGGAAATTTCTGGATTAATAAAATTCCCCAGGAATATGATCCGATTTTTAGAGTTTATCGAGGGGTAAACCGCTGAGGGCATTGCGGTGTACATATTTGCGGCATTACTGGGCATTTTTTGGGCATTGGTGTACAACATTTTGGTCAGCGGTTTTTATTATCTTTACAATATGTTTACGGGCGAAGTTTAGATTCTTAGAATCTTGAGAGTTTGCGTCTTCGTATATTTTTGTGACCTTTCGATTTACAATTTTCCCTATACTCTCTGACTTTCGGCTTTGTCAGTAATATTGATTATATGCGGTGCATCTCCGGGACTGATGTATATGCGTGGAAAAGGGGGATAGAGGAATGCGATATTGTATTACCGTGTCATATCGTTGCATCGCCCGAGTTTTACGATCGCTGGCAGAAAGTAACGCTCGACATACATGCATGAGCGTACGGTTCGCCTAGAAAATTTTCCGAAGCCGCATTTTGACAGTCGGCTAAAGCGCGATTCGTGAGTCGTTGAGGCTTGCGCAGAGGAACGCGAGCTCGCGTGCCGTTGGGTTCGTGCATACGCGACTGCAAGCGCATAAAAGCGCGCAGCGAGCGTTTTGTCGTAGCTACCAGTCGGCTAATCTCAGTTTTGCTATTATTATTATCACCGCCAGCGTAACAAGCTATTAATTTAATTCTTATTAATTCTTTTCTGCCTGTTAACACATCGAGTATAACATTATAGATAATCTGTGTGTTCATAATGGATGTAGATCCGAATGTTAATCTTTCGTAGGCGTTTGATAGATTTGATTTCTTATCACCTCGTTTTTCGCGAGCGAGCGCTTGCGTAAAAAGCTAAAGCCAACGGGCGCACACGATGCTGTTTTTCGCTACTGGATTGAGAGCCAATCAGGAGCGCAGAGTTTTAGATCAGGTTACTTAGGGCCAGTTTCACAAACATCGATTAACTGCTAACCGAAGGATAATTGATTCTCTGTCTCTTCTAAAATAATAAGATGGCAAAAGATAGGCAGTCGACTGAACCCTACACTGAAAAAAATTTTCTGGTTGAATATGGACGAATCAGATAATTCCTTTAGGATTTACCAGAATTCCTTTAGGATTTACCAGAATTTCTGTAGGATTACAGGAATTCTGGTAAATCCTAAAGGAATTCCGGTAAATCCTAAAGGAATTATCTGATTCGTCCATATTCAACCAGAAATTTTTTTCAGTGCACAAATCTGTACACCACAATGCCCCCAGCGGTTTCCCCCTCGATTTAACCCTTAAGGGCCAGTTTCACAAACATCGATTGTTAACTACACTGAAAAAAATTTCTGGTTGAATATGGACGAATCAGATAATTCCTTTAGGATTTACCAGAATTCCTTT